>NW_008355363.1:2509201-2513876 GCF_000622305.1 Nannospalax galili | reverse complement strand
TCTCAGCAAGCAGTCACTTAGTTTTTGTATTAAACCTTTACAGTTGAGGTTTAAAGAAGATCGAGCCTAAATAAGATTATTATTATTATTATTATTATTATAAAACATCTACAAAAATGGTGGCGAGCCGGGTGTGGTGGTGCAAGCCTATAGTCCCAGCACTTGGAAGGCAGAGACAGTTGGATCTCTGAGTTCAAGGCCAGCCTGGTCTACATAGTTAGCTCTAAGCCAGCCCCTACTACAGGAAGACTGTCTCAAAAACACGAAAAAAATGGTGGAGTAAAATGATACTACTTAAAATATCGTTGGCTTTAGCACATTGGTATATAACAATTATTCTCAAGAAATCTTTTATAACAAATTAGTAATTTTAAACATCAACTTTCAAAGAATTAAAGACACTAGAAGTGTAAAGATGCTTCTACTTATATCAGTTAGAACGCTAACCTTAATACACATCATTCAAAGGGATAGAGCACAATGTAAGTCACATAGATATTTCTGAAAACGCATGTCATTCTTCTCAAGAAAATAGACTTGAGAGAACTTGTTAAATAAAAAATAAAAAACAGATGGATATTCTGCTTTAGCTTGTGTAGAAACCAGCCAACATTATTTCAAGGAAGGAATACATATATCAGCAATGATGACATTTGAACTTCTCCATCCCCATAAGGATTTCTGTTAAAAGGAATATTCCCATGCTGTTACTATGGTATCTTAATATTAGTTAATTTATTATTATATATAATTCAATTCTTGATAGTATTAAAATGACATCACTGCATTTCTACATGAAATTGGAAAGTCCCTCGGAGGGACTACAGTCTAGATAAACAATATGTTCAAAGGAAGTAAGTGATATGGCTCTTTGTAGTCATTACCTTAGGAGTATCTTTCCTCATGGTAAATTAAAAGAGTAAAGTACTTCTTGAAGCGTATAAAAACATTTAAATACTTAAATCATCAAAGGAAAAGCAAGGTGAGATCATAAGAGAATGAAATAATCAACAAAAGAATCTTATAATCCTATTCTGTATTCAACCACTTTCACTAGCCTTCATCTGATATTTATTTATTATTAAAGGTAGTTGGGTTTCTGAGAGTTAATGGAATATTTATTAGACTTTAACTAAGACTGATTTTATTTTCCAGGTTTTTGATATGTATATGCACGCTCATATTCATTAATACAATCATTCAGTGACTTAAATAAAGCATTGCTTTGAAATGAAAGTAATCTATAAAATTCCACACTTCTTAATTTATTTATAATCCATTAAACTGTTTTTCTAAAATTTATGCATCCCTGGGCTATTTAGAGACATTTTGTTCTGTTAACCATATAATTTGTTATTTTCTTTACTGACAGCAAAGCCTTTCTTGTTCTATCGTACTTAGGTTTCAAGCTATTTATTCTGTGTTTCCATGGTCAGCCTGTTTCAAGTGTTTATAGGGGTGTTTCTAAGTAAATTCTTGTCTTCACAGGATATCTTGGTCCTGTCATACAAGAACTGGTAGCTAAATGAAAGGCTGATTCCAGCTAATGTCTTTCTTTTTAAAAAATGACATTCACAATCTCTTGCATGTAAAATGATCAAATATACAAAATCCAAACACATTATTATGTACAGCTCCTACAAAATCCACTGTAAAAGATAATCATGATTGCCTCATAAGGCAAAAGATAAGAAAATAAGAACTTCTTAGAATGGAAAAAGAAAAGAAAAGAGAAGAAATATGATTTTTAAAATGGCATGTGAATGAGATGGAAATAAAATAATTCCAGATGGTAGAAGCGTATATGGGAAGTACTCATATTAGCAGGATCACAGTCATATGGAGGGGCAGGAGGAGGCAGAAACAAGTGAAGAGAGTATTTGATATCAATAGTTAAGCTATAGAGGGCAAATGGAAGCCATTTTTTTAAAAAAAGAACTAGTTCCAAAAGTAAATGTGGAGCCAGTGGCATTGATTGAGAGAGATTATGCTGTTATATTCTTCTCTGTACACACACATAAAATATTTATGAAAAAGTAATTTTAGGTTATAAGATAAGCTTTTTAAAAAGCATCTTATCCTAGAAAAGTTGGCAATGACTAATCCCACTATAGAGTCAAACAATTGTTTATAGAATGCTTTTCTTCATGACATTCAGGAAATTTGATAGAATTTTATTTCATTAATTCTTGTAGAGCCAAGCTTGTTAAAGATAATTTCAAATATATTGGAGGTATATACCTGAAGAATGAGAATTAAGATAATAGAATGACATAATTTACTAGCACTGGCACAGGAATTACCATTGTCATAGAAAAAGATTTATTTCTTGGTTCAAAAATTATACTTCAGACAAATGTTGACAAATATATCCATAACAGCAAAGCCAATAACTCCTTAAGATTCTTAGTGAAAAACTACTAAAATACTTTAGGATATTTTAATATTTTGGGGACTCTAAATATATAAAATGTTCCCATGTTCTTAATGGCAATACGAGCAATTCAAGATAAAATATTATATCAGTACAATATCAGTACAATAAATATTTTCTCCTTTTTATCATTAATTCAAAATCATATTCCCTATATTGTCACTCATGAAGCTTGGTGAGAACAGTGACTGTTTTCAAGTGTGTTTATATCTCTCAAGAACCTTTTCACTGGCCACTCATGAAATGAGTTATATTTAGATTATTAAAATTATATTAAAATGGAAGTGGTTCGTTACTGTTACAGTAATACAAAACATAGCAACTTTCCATTATTTCAATCTTCAGGCTTTGGGAGGTGGTTAATATAATGAACATATATGTGGATATATGGATATATGAATGAGAGGTATTTATTACAATACTCTATAAAATCCTGGTTTAAATGAGATCTCAAGCATAAACAAACTATATGATCCAAATCACTTTATGATAAACAACTTACAAATTCCTTTTTATGTTTAATGAATCTAAGTTCAGATTAATTATTTCTAATAAGCCTTTCTTTTTTTTTTTTTTTTTTTTTGTTTTGGTGTTTTTGAGACAGGGTCTCCCTGTAGCCCCAGCTGGCCTGGAACTCACAGAGATCTGCCTGCCTATGCCTCCCAATTGCTGGGACTACAGGCATGCGCCACCAAGCCTAGCCTTAAGCCTTTCTTATCAGAAAAAAATAATTCATACTACTTTTCTTAGTTAATCTACAAATACAGACATTTGTACACATAACAATTAAAATATAATACTATTAGGCATTTTCCTAATATATTAAAAATAAGCCATATAGTTCTTTTTCATTTACAATTATATATTGCATTGCACTGAAAATGCAAAATAATTGAACATCCCTGATAATATCATTTTTAATTGATAAAATCTGTGTGTATATATTAATGTGTATTTTATTTTCATGCACTTAGCTATTGATGAAAATTTAATATTTCCAGACAACATGCTCTGTATAATTTTCATAGAAAAATTGGTGAAGATATAACTTTTAGAATCAAAATATCTATAAATAAAAATCATTTCAAAAATACTTAAGATAATTAGGTCCTGTGTTATCTGATTAAATTAGAAAAAATGTATGACTTCTTCCAGGTGGGTGTATATGTACCTAGAAACTAAGAGACACACAGATAAAAATGTACTGAATGTTCAATTATATTTAAACCATTTATTTCATCTTTTATGCTACTAAGTTGTTTCATTATTCATAAGTTTTTGACAGATTTTACAAAGATGATGGTAAATTCATAAATGTATAGGAAAGTTATTAACTTCTTTAGCATTAGATTTTTATTCAATATGTACACATGTGATTTGCATATGTGTGTTTGTGTGTGCATGTGTTTGTGTATGCCATGATGCATGTGTTGAGGTCAAAGCACAGTCTTGGATGTCAGTCATCGACTGAACCTTGGGTTTGAGACTGTGTCACTTCTCTTTTGCCCCTGTGTATACCAGGCTACCTGTCCCTCCAGCTTTTTGGGATTCTACTGTCATCACCTACCACCTCCCCTTAGAAGTGCTAGGATTACAGACGCACATTAACACCTTGAACTTCACATGAGTTATCAGAATTCACTCAGGTACTCATGCCTGCAAAGCAAACTCACTGAGCTATCTCCCCAGTCCCCTACAATATTATTTTTAAATTAGAATGTTTTCATGTTCATTTGATGTTTTCAACTAAAGAAAATATTTTCATGAAAACCAGGTTCAACTCCACATATCTTGATGAAAGCATAAAGATATATCAATTATATTGTAGGGTAAGCATAAATAAAGTGAAAGTTTTCACCATAATTATCTTATCGCTTATAATTTATACACATGATTTTTTTTTCAAAAAAAGCTTTCAGGGGCTGGACAAACGGCTGAGCAATTAAGAGCACTGACTGCTCTTGCAGAGGACCTTGGTTCAATTTCCATCCACCCACATGTCAGCTAATAACCTTCCATCACTCCAGTTCCAGGGAAATCCAACGCCCTCTTCTGTCTTCCCACAGGTGTTGCATGAAATTAATTATTATTTATATATGTTGTGCTATAGAATAACAGAACAATAAAACTGTACTGAAGAATAATTTTTAGCACTCTCTCTTACATTTACTTGGAAATATATACTAAAAATCATGATGTGAATAAATGGTTCAGCTTTTAAAATGAATTTGTTCTTCAGAG
>NW_008355363.1:2438009-2509053 GCF_000622305.1 Nannospalax galili | reverse complement strand
TATATTTCCATGTGGGACTATTAGTAGCAGGTGTATTTAATATAAGGCATTATTAGACTATACTAACTAGGACTGCGGCAATTATAATGAAATCAGAAGTTACTTAATCCTATTAGTTCTATGTTCTCCTTTTAACAAGAGTAGATAGCACAAATAAAGAGCCATTTATGAAGACAACGAATTTTATGTTGCCAGTTTTCCCCACTGGAGATGCACTTTGATAAGAATCCCAGCTTTCAGGAAACTAACAGTCATTAGCGTTTTATTGTCCTCTTTTTGCTTTTCAGCACAGATCAGAAACGATAATCTGTGTATAACAGAATTAAATAATATAAACTCAAATAACCTTAAAGCTTAAAGGTTGAACTTCTAAGTAACATTTTATTTTATAGTTAACAAGTGAGGATATAATTGTATTGAAACTCTTCTCAGAGGCTTGGAGGCAAGTAACAAGTCAGATTTCTAAAACAGTTATATATGTCATTTGTTGTATAGTTTGCCTATTACATTATTAGTGCATCTTTAATTCCCTCTGATGTTACTTTAACACACTGAGATATGGTTAAGAAATCCTATTTCATTCTCGGTAATATAGATTGTTAAGTGCTTTTCTATACAATATATAATTTGATGAATCATTCTCACTAAATCGAATGGCAGACAGTATTTCAGTAATTTGAAATTTCTAATCCCATATTTTCAATTAAATGTAACTCTAACCTTATTTGTATCTGTCCAAGTCTAGGTCTTCATCATTGGGAAATAAGTATAATTAACCTAAAAATATGAGCCTTAATATAATGCCTTAATGTGTAAAGAAGACTCTACTCTGATTAAAACATCTTTTGAGAATAATGGATAAAATGATGATGCTTTAGGGATGAGCATACAAAGTTTGAGCTTTGAGTGGGATCAACAGTCAGGGGAAAGTTGATCTTCATGCTCTTACACTTCGAAATACTGTCTTGTTCATTCAAGAGAACCAATCAGCACATGAAATTTACTGCTGATACGTGCTAAAGAAGATGAAAATTTGAAGCAGAAAATGAAGACACATGTGACATCATTAAACAAATTAATTTCCTCTAAGTTTCAATAATAGGGAGAAGTAAGTCCCTCTGGCTTATCCACATATTCGGACTAAAATGGAGTGCTTGAGGGATATTTCTGTTGGTGAAAATTTTGACTTTCCTGTCATCAAAACTTACAAAATGAAAAGGCCACCAAAATAATAATGTAAAAGCTTGGTACTGGGCAGAAGGCTCAGCAGTTAAGAGCACTGGCTGCTCTTGCAGAGAACCCACGTTCAATTTTCAGCACCCATATGTTAGCTAACAACTATTCACAACTTCAGTTCTGATCTCTGTGGACATTGCATGACATTGGTGTACTTACGTACAAGTAGACAATATAATAAAAATTAAAAATTAAAAAGCTAAAGTTATAGATGCATTCTAATTTTCTAATCTTGTTCCAACAGCTCTTCATATGGTATGTTGAAATTACATTTATATTTTTGCATATACACTTTCATATATATATTTATATGGATATATAAATATCAACGTTTAAAAGAGTCAAAATTAAGGAAAATGTATATGGAAAAATCTTGAGGGATTCATTTGCATGATTTTGTTTGAAGGAGAGAAAAGAGATTTCACATCTGTCTTTTTTTTTCCTTAAAAACTCCTATATCTTTGTATTTTTTATTGAACTTTTGTGTATTTCATACACAACATTGTAATCACCTTTATACACCCTTTCTCATCGGCACCCTCCCACAGCCCCCGCACTGGATTTCATGCATTCTGTCATTTATTTTCAGGTCTATCAACTCAGGTTAGTGTCGCCAGATGTCCCTCAGTATAATTTCATCCACTGGGGTCTAGTCAGCCTATCTAGAGTCAATCCCTTAAAGATCAGCTCTTCCACACCCAGCAGTAATCTTCAGCCCAATAGTTCTTTGGCTAAGATTGGGGCTTGTTGTCAATTTCCACAGTTCTATGCTTGATTTATGTTCTATTTAAAAGCTTGAAAAGTAACTCTGAGAAAGTCACACAGGTGATATTCAGCGTTGCCTTTTACCAAGCAGTTTGCATTTCTCAGTCATCACTTCATTTTTTTCATTGCACACTTTCTCCTGTCACTGTCTCCTTCTAGCATCATTAAATTATTGTGACAGTTTTTCTAATGTTTGTCCATCTGTCTGTCTGTTAATCACATTTAAGAGGCAAAAACCACATTCTGATTCCCAATTTTATCACTTAAAAGTCATATGATAATAACCATAATATATCACTGTTCTCTGATACTTGTTTTCTAAACACTTTACACATGAAGCAATAATATTTTCCCAGTTCATGACAAAGCATACCTAATATAGTATAAAGTAAATGTACACTAAATTATTTATATATTAATAAATGTTTTAGAAATAGTTTGTGCTATGCTATTTATGTATTCCATAAATGTTTGTGGATTTAATATTTTCTACCATTATTTAATTTCAATTTAGTTAACATAAAATCATCAATAGCAATACATATTCATCACTAAATTGACCTAAATTTCCCTCTAATTTCTCTATATATTTCACTTTAGTATTTGAACATTACATATATATTTTACATTACCCAGTTTTGATAAACTATGATTTGCTATTCTTGTCTTTTCAATAAAAGTAGATCAAATTAAAACTAATTAAATTCTCAACATATTCTGTAAGACAGGGTCTTTTAAAATATCATTATTGTTGGCCTACTTACTTTCAAACTAAAATTTACTAAAGTTTATGGAAAATCAAAACATTTTTCTTTTTTTTTTAACACATTTTTCCCACAGAATACATGCCACTTTCATGGCAGGGCTTTTGGCAAGTCAAAGTACACGCAGTTAATGTCAGCCATGTCACGGCCTTTGGCATGCTTGGGATGAGGTTTTGTGTTCCATTCTCATTATTTTTAACAAGCACTCTGAACAGTACTTCTCCATGGATCTATACAAATGCCCAAGTACTTTATGTACAACATATAATTATTTGGTTGTGTCACATGTTCTAAAGCAGAAATCAATTTTATGCTCCATTTCTACAAGTTATCTAAAATCCTGCAGTGAGATTGTCTATCATTTGGTGACAATCTTTTAAGGAAAGTCAGACGAAAACATGTTTAACAAGGAGGAAATTATGCCATCAGATTTGCTTCATTTGCATTTAAGTAGCTTTTGAGAAAAATCTGAAAGTTTAGGAAATTTATTAAGCTGTCCTGAGAAAGGCATGAGTAAACGTTTCCTTGAATGAAGTACTATACTTTAAAAGACATGTGCTAGAATTTGCTAGACACTAAAGAATGCATTTGTTAGAGTGATTCTATTCCTAAAAACGGATTTCATTTTGATAAAGTCCCATTTTAATTTTTACCTATTACACATTTATTTCCCAAATAAACTCTTTGTGTGTAGGATCTGTTGTACCATATGGTAGTCAGTATATGAAGCTATTCAAATTAGTATTAAATTAAAGCATACTGAAAGCATTGAATGGAGGTAGTGTGTCAAAAAAATTACATGAAATTAGGAGGGAGAAGTGTTGTGGTATGTGTGAAAAGTTGGAGGGAACGGTGTGGGGAAAGTAGACCGAAACAGTTTCTAGCCAGGCATGGCCGTGCATCTCTTTAGTTCCGGCACTCGGGTGGCAGAGGTAGGTGAAAACCACAGAGATTACAGAGATCACAGATCCAGGCCAGCACAGCAATTGCCAGGCCAGCTGGGGTTACAGTGAGACCCTGTCTTAAAAAGACCAAACAATGACACAACAATAACAACAACAACAACAAAATACTACATACTATGAAATTCTCAAATAACAAATAATATAAATGGGACAATTCACAGAGGAATAATCCAGTTTCTTAGTGGCATGAGCTACTTTGCAAATATTCAATGGCCACAAAAGTTTACAGACTACCCTTTTGGCCCTCAAAGATTGAAAACATCCACCATTACAGAAAGTTTTATTAGAAGCTGTTGCTTCAGAGAATCTACTGTTTCAAATTTCTAGTTCAAAGTGTTAAGTTTCACAGTTTTCAAATATTTTAATTCATGTCCAAGACATTTCATGCATGCCTACATAACCTATGCTTAGTGCTTGTTTCTTTTTTTGAGTTCTGTGTCTTTAATAATTACAACATCATCCACATATTAATATTAAAGAAATTAAAAGTAAAAAAAGCAGGAAATAGTATATTTCTTAAAATATGGGAGTGGAAATAGAGCGCTCAGGTGTTGAAAGCACTGGCTACTCTAGCAGAAGACCTAGGTTCAGTTCCTAGCACCCACATAACAGCTACCAACGATGCAAATCTCTGGTTTCAGGGGATCAAACACCCTCTCTGGCCTCCACGGGCATGGCACAACATGGGTGCACTTACAATTATGCAGGCATTAAATAAAAATGAATGAATCCAAAAATGTAAACAAATGAACACAACATTCTGATCCACATCTTCCCTGTATGGTTTTGTTTTCCATTTCGTGGGAGAAGCATCATTGTAGGAAACTAATCTAAAAATGCAAATTTACAAATAATCACCATTTATCTTTCTATTTTTTACTTCATCTAAACTCTTTTCAAAAATATATTTGTTGATTTGATAAATTTATACAGTGCCTTTTGATCACATTCATACCCCTCCCTCCACTCCAACGCCACTGAATTAACCACCCCGCAACTTCATGTCTGACCTATATTATTATTTTTGTTTGTTTGCTTTTAAAGGCCTATCAAGTCTAATCTGTGTTTCTCAAACAATTCTTTGAGGTTGTCCAGACACCAAGGGATAAATCTTTTTTTTTTTTTTATAATTCCTATACTCAAACATCCCTATTCATTTGGATTGACTCAAGAAGTCTGTAATCATATGAAAGTGTGCATCGTTTGAAGGTTACAGTATCAGTTGAGGCATTTTTCCATCTTATGTATACCTTAGGTCCAAAACTACATATGTTATTTATCAGAGTGATATATTTATCTATTTTTAATTAGTTTTCAACATTAGACATAACGTCAATTATAGTCTGGCAATCCATCATCAGAAAATACAATTATATTTTGAAAGTCCCATTATATTAATATCATAGACATGAAAATGTGTTAGTATATGTTTATATATATATCATATATATATTCATATATATCTTCCAAGATCATTGAAATACATTTGATTATTTGACTTCACAGTACTTGAGTTTTCTACTGTTCAGCAATGCTTTCAGGTAATTATAAAGAATTGCCCATTGACTTGGTAAATGTGACCCCTGTGCACATATTTTGAATAATGTCCAATACTTCATTTTTTATCACAACATTCAAGTCAAGCCAAAATAGGCTCTTTAGATTAACTTAGAATTTTTGGCTAAATGGCCTGCTTAGCTTTTTTTGTTTGTTTGTTTGTTTGTATGTTTTGTCTTTTTGAGACAGGGTCTCCTTGTAGCCCCAGATGTCCTGGAACTCACTATGTAGACCAGGCTGGCCTCGAACTCACAAATATCCACCTGCCTCTGCCTCCCAAGTGCTGGGATTAAAGGCATGCACCACCACTCCCTGCTTACCTTTTTAGAGCAAATGAATTCAGTCTTTTCAAATTACAACACAATGAAAATATATAGTTTTAAAAGACTGATGGCTTTATAAAGCATTTCATACAGAACATCTCAAACAATCTTGATCATATTTATACCTCTGTCTCCACTGGCTTCCCAAAACTCAGTCTTTCCAAAGAAATTTATTCACTTCCTTATAAATCGCTTTGTCCTATGATATAACTGTTTGTATCCTGAATTCTGTGTCATGTTTCAAATTTGCTTTGTAACTACATTAAAACCATCCCTTATAATTAAAAGAAAATAAAAAAAAAGACTGATGGCTAACATTATCCTCACTTTGATGATTCTAAAGATGCCTAAAGATCTCATCTTGATTTGAAACAATCATGAAAATTCTATCACTATCTACATATGTTCAGAATGGCTAGTGAAAAAAAAAAAGTTGAGAGGGAGATACGTGAGGAATATGAGGAAGAATCGGAGGTAGAATTGTTCTCAAGAACAAAGAAAAAAACTTAAATATCCAAGTCACTTCTCAGATAATTATTTGACATTGTTTCAAATGCCAAGATTAAGATTTTTCTGGCTTTTTGGCGTTTTGATTTGTTCATTTGTTTTGAGACAGGGTCTCACTGTTGCCCCAGCTGGCCTGGACAAGGTTGGCCTGAATCTCACAGAGATCTGCCTGCCTCTATCTCCAGAATGCTGGAATTAAAGGCCTGAACCACCATGTCCAGTTAGATTAGGCTTTTAATCTAAAATAATAAAAAAAATTAATAGGTTCATATAGTCTTTTTTAATACTTAAAGTTAATCATCTAGATGATGTTTGTGATAGAGTTGTGACTAGAGGGATTAAATGCAAGATATGACTGGGAGGGGGAAAAAGTGTTTTATAAGGATGGGACTCTTGGGGGACCAGTGGATAGACCCAGGCAGAAGGACATTTGAGGACATAAATCAGACTCCATAGGCGTGTGTGTGTGTGTGTGTGTGTGTGTGTGTGTGTGTGTGTGTGTATACATTAAATTAGAAGGTGCAGTTGGAGGAGTTGCAGTTATTGGAAGGGATCTAAATACTATCAAATTACATTGTATGAAAATCACAAAAAATCAATACAAAATAAAATTTAAAAAACCAGAATATGGGGTAATCTATTGATTTGTAAATGGAAAAGCTAAGCTCCATGCCTGCACACTATATCTATGGAAACACAAATGCCTGAAAAGGAATATGCATTCTGTGGAGGTTCTTAAAAGCAATGTAATTGCAAATTGTGCATAACGTTAGAAAGATTGATGTGACTGCTCACTCAAAATGTGAAGTACAACAAAATCTAACACTCCACAAAGAAGATATCTTTAACAAAATATTTTTAAAACGCACCTTAATTAGTTGATAGTTTTGTACTCCATTTATTCCTATATCAGGATCAATGGCTGCTGGGAGAGAGTATCGAGAGTTTATAGCTGAATTCTCTGGAATTGATATGTTGATAACGGTTGCTGGGAATAACGGAGCATTATCATTTATGTCTTCTATCAGAAAGCGTATCTTAACCAATCTGAATATTTCATCCGGCAAAACGGCAACCTCCACTTCATAAAAGCAACGAGCATCCAACAAGATTCCAGCACACAATTTCTCACGATCGATGCGAGCGCCAGTTGTGAAGATCTCACCCGTACCCTCTTCAATCCGAATCAGTGGTACATCCCCGGTTTTGTACACTAATTTAAACTGCATAGGGGTTGTTAAGGACTTGTCGGGAATTAGCGACAAGTTGAGGTCTTTCAACAAGTCGCCTATCAGGACGTTTTCTGGCATTTCTTCTCGGACCGTGTAATTCTTCTCCTGGGCGCCAGACTGGAACACGACGCATGCTAACAGGACCGCAAATATATACGTCCCGGACAACAAGTCCATACCAGGCAGGGTAGTGAAGGTACGCGGTTGTCACCCACAGAATACTAACAAAGAAAAAGGTGAGAGAGAGAGAGAGAGAGAGAGAGAGAGATTATTATAAAGTCAATCATAAAAGTGCATATTAACTAAATGCTTAGTTTTAAATTTTAATCATTAAATGAAATATAAACAAAATTGACTGTTAAATAAACAAATGATAGTTTTTTGTATCAACTGTTAGGCATCCTCACATTAAGAAATATAAAAGTTTTAAAAATAAAATTTTAAATGATAAATGAAACAATATGCTTATCACAGTAAAAGAAGCAATATTAGTAACAGTGTGCATTACTAAACATGCATATATAAAACAAAATATTTTAATATAGCAAAATAATTAAATGCAATACAAATAATTAAAATATTTAATTCAATACTTAGAAAAAGTAAAAGGATATTTATCATTGTTTATTTTACTACAAAACTCAAATAAGAATATTTTATTGAAAATAAACATTATATACAATATTCCATATTTTCAGTTCTGAGCATAAAAATGTAAAACAATCTGGATGAAAGTGGGTAAAGCATTATGACATATGAAGGATTTTGTATGTTTAAATTCAAAGAAAATTCTTTTAGGAGTGAAAAATTTTAATGTGACCAATATCTAAATATGGAGAAAAACTGTTTTACGAAATGGGGATTTGTTTTTGATTTGGGTGAGAAAACAAGAATATGCATAAATTACATAGAGGCAACTTTTGGATTGATGTACATCTGGTAAAACACACTTTTTCCAGGAGATATTGAATCAGACAGGATACAAGTATAGGACCACCAGTTTACATATACACATTATGATTAGAACTAGAGAACTGGACAAGATTATCCAAATACTCAGTAGAAGATTTGAGTAAGAATAAATACAAAAATGTGAGTTTATTTTTGCATACAGGAGGAGCTAGTTCATATAAAAAGAGAAAGTTAGATCTACAAACTGAAATAGGCATACACAAAGAATAGCTTCATTAGGTTTGAAAACAAGAAAATAATTATTATTGTTCAGATTGTTCAAAGTACTTCTTTACATTTAAAACACCAAAAAGAACTTTATCAGGTGATGGTTAAGTTATTCTTAGCATGATCAAATCTTCCTATGATAAAGTGCTGTTCAAAACTTCATATTGCATACCATAAAGCACACGTTATAAATCAATTAAACATAAATAACATTTTAAGAAGGGTAATAGACTTAAGTTTTTACTCAATTAAAAATGAATAAAAAACAATTCAGAAGGTTTATTTGTTTGAACTCATGGAAATCTTCCAATTTATTTTAGTTTTCTAATTCTGACAAAAGTGTATAATTCATTTGGATTCCTTTAGAAGCAACATTTTTCTTCAGTTTCCTTTGTCAACCTTCAATTCCTATTGTCGATTTGATTTTCTTGATATCTCCTTAATTACATATACTAAGTATAATTTAATCTCCAATATCATGAAGCTATTCATGTACATTGTTAAATAAATAAAACGAAATTTGCATCCCACTACACTAAACACTATGAGATATTATAATTTACAATTAAATATGGGTTAATATGGCTATCAAAGCATTCAGCAGTTTTAAAAGATCAGTAGATAGATAACTTGCAATTCCATTACAGAAAACTACTAATGCAGGTAGTTATGTAAATGACGAAGTTCTTGATATTTATTGGTAATAAACAACAACAATATTTAGCAATGGTTCTAAAAACAAGAAGTGTTATATTTAAATAACTTTGTTAGGATATAACAGCCATAAAATGTGATATTAAATTGTCCCACTGCAATAGCTAGACATCTTCATTTGTTTTAAATATATATATATATATATGTGTGTGTGTGTGTGTGTCTGTATATAGGCATATGCAGATTTTGAATCACATAAAAGGGAAAATGAAATCTTCATATTTGTAATCAAAAAGAGAAATAGCACATATGCTGCAGTGACTGAAATAGTTTAGTTTATACACAGAAACAAGTAATGAACTATGTAAACTTAAAAAATACTTTATTATTTTTATTTTAGTGCATGAGTGTATTGCCTGCATGTATGTAAGTGCACCCATGTCCTGCAGTGCCACGGAGGTCAGAAGAAGATGTTGGATTCCCCTGGAGCTGGAGTTATGTATGGTTGCTAGCCATCATGTGGGTGCTGGGAATCAAACCTGGGTCCTCTACCAGTGCTCTTAACTTCTGAGTCATCGCTCCAGCCTGAACTATGTAAACTTTAACTTAATATTTTGTTATTTCTGATAAAAGAATCTTTGAAATATACAATTACAGGTCCAACAAATTTCCTGTTTAGCTGTTGGTGTCGTTTCAGGTATAATACTTAAGACATTCTCTATCCTAGTAAAAACAACAGAAAAAGACTATATTGCCTGTAATACTGTATTTTTAGCATCATTTGCTTAATGATGAGCATTGGGATTACACAATATAGAAACCTGTTCAAGATTTAGTCCCTTGTGAGTTATTGGCTTTTAACTTTGCTCTGCGTGTGCGATTAAAAATACCCCATTGATACCTTGAGCTAATACACACACACACACACACACACACACAGGTGTGTTTCCTGTACACCGAATCTAGGACACCTAAAAATGTGAGTGTCTGTGTGATTTTATAAATACAATGCAAACATAAGCAAAGCAAAAATGGGACACTGGCAACTGGAATTAAAACTACCACTCTATTCTTATCTTACTCTTAGGTATTATACATTATTACAACTGGCAGAAGAATGCTGCAGATTATTTTTGAAAACATTGCAAGTGTGTTACACTATCTCTACACAAAGAAAAAGAATTAAGACAATGACCTAATTCCAAGAACTCCCTTTCTCCCAATTCATTCTAAATATATTCTACTCTACCTTTAATGCCATCATCACACAAAATATTTTAAAATGTGTTTCATTTGAAATGCATCCAGAAGATTTAAAATCTAGAAAGAGTATAAGGATTAAGCCATATAATTTCTAAACCTTAAGTGGAGGTACATAATGAAATTGTCATAAAGAACCCATTATTCTGTAATTATGTATAATTAATATATGCTAATAAAAACATAAACCAATTTAGCCAATATAAGCTTCTGTATCTTAATGAAACGTATATCTTATGACTGTAATGAATTCTGTATTAAATAATCCAATTGAACTTTTAGCAAAGTAAAAAAAAAAAACCTAAAAGGAATATCTATGTTCCAGTTACAAGTAATTTCAGAAAAATTCAATTTGTCGGGGTTTATTCTTTTATTCAAGAAATATTTATTAAGCAAATATTCTATGCTAAGTATTTTGTGGGCACCAGGAACCCATACGTGAAATATATATACAATACCTCCACTCTCCTATAATTTATATTTGATAATGATTATTCCAGCATATCCTTACTCAGTTTTCAGCTATTATATACTGAACTCAAATATGACTTTATCAGTGTGTGAACACTGATATTTAAATGAATTCTATTGTCAAATTTTCATGTTAGCCCTTACATTTTCTATTTGAAAAACTTACTGTTATCTATAAAACATTAACGGTTTACTTTCTTTTCAAATGTTGAGTTGATAATTCCTTAAATGTCCACTGCTGAAATTTTGTTACTAAATATGAAAGGAAATAGTCAAACAGTCACAGTCCACTTTAGGAAAGTATGATACATTTAGCACAGCTACTCAGGAAAAATATGCTTACACATATATATTTTCTTGGCTACATTTTCCAAAAATGATTAAATATTTTTTTTTTGTCTTTTGGGAGAGAATCTCCCTGTATCCCCATCTGGTGTAGACCAGGCTGACCTTGAATGACACAGAGATCACCTGCTTCTGCTTCTCAAGTACTGGGATTAAGGGTTTGAGCCACCATGCCCAGCTAAATATCTTTGGACTTTATTTTCCTTCCCTTACAAGCCATTCCTACTGCAGACTAAAGTTAATTTTGAAAACTGATATCGTAAACACAAAGCAAGCAGTAACAGAGAATTAAAAATCTCTACATGTTTCTGTATTACATATAATGGTGAAGTACCATCAGCTTTCCATACCATGTTGCGGTTGTGTAGGGAATAGCTGTATATACAAAAATAACATATCTTGGCAATTAGAGAAAACAAAAGCAGAAAATAAGTTCCTCAAAAAGGTAAAGAAAAACAAACCTGAAGGTTCAACTTATGGTATGAGGAATTCAGGTCAAAACAAAATAATCAAAGAAAAGTATGGCTGCCATTTATGCAATTCTACAAAGTTCAAATCACAAAGTAATGTTCAGTTTTTCTTCATTTACTATAGATTTAAAATGGGCTCTGGGCCTCAGACATTTGATATTCCCTAATCTGCCTTCAAATTTCTATGTTAAGCAAACCTTGTGGTTCAGGCCTATGAATAACAAGTCTACAATGGTCAAGGACACCCAGCTGTTCAAATTGTTTGTCAGGATGCAATTGTTTTTGTTAATTATAGTGTTGTTTTCATTTGTTGTGCATTTTAATTAGTTACATATGAATGGCTAATTTACATGCTATGATAACAACTGTTAAATTGTACAAATATGAGTCTTACAAGAAAAGATACATTCATATGCTGCCCATTCTCCATACTCAATTTGTCACTCACCATTTTGATAATTTTTATATATTCTGAAGGCAAAAATACACTCTTCAACATCACAATGTGTGACATAGTCACTTCTTCATTTATGCACGCACGAAGAGGAAAATTTCTTTTGGAGGCATAGTAACATACTCTAAGTGTTGAGAAGTAACCAACCACATTAAAAGAAGCTCAAATGGGAACAAGATAAGCACAATTCTTTAAAAATGACATAACATAGAGGGAATAGGTGCTTTGGCAGCCCTAGTTGACATGAGCATTTTAGGTAAAATTCTGAAAATTGTGAAGGCAAATTGAAAATTTTAATTATTACAATTATACAACATGGTATTTCCATTAAATTTCATTCCATAATGAGCTTGTATTATTTTATTACATTTTAAAATTATTTTGTTATTTTTATTTTATGTGTATGCATATATGTAAGTGCACTCCTGTCATGCAATGTCTTTGGAAGCCAGAAGAGGGTGTTGGATCCCCTGGACCTGGAGTTATGGATGGTTATTAGCCACTATGTGTGTACTGGGAATCGAACCCCAGTCCTCTGGAAGAGCAGAAAGTGCTCTTAACTGCTGAGCCATCTCTCCAGCCCCAGTTTTATTACATTTTATAAAGATATAATTTTCACATTTGAGTCTAAGCATCTCTGAAAAGTGTATTGCAACAATGGTGCTGCCTTCTCTAAAAGGTTTATCAGTTATTGATTCATTCAAATACAGTCATTGCATTGTTCCCTAACGTGGTTTCAAATCTGCAAATGTCAACGCTCAGACAGCATTTAAAGGACAATTTATAAAGATTTCCCACCCATATTAATTTTCTGCATTTTTGATACAAGATTTAGAAAGCATATGAAATATTTTGCAAATGAATTGAAGATGTATTCGGTATGGAAAATATTCATCACATTTTGTAGAATTGGTGTGAATTTCATCATGATCATTGTATCAAATATTTCAATGGAGCTGATAAATATATACAGTTTTTTAGATAAATCCTGAGTCCATAAAATGCAAATAATAGGTTACAATTAATGTGGCACCTTTATTGTTCTAAGTGATTTCAGCCTGTTATTTCAACTTTACAAATAATTTATAGTTATATATATGTGGATATCTGTAGGCATTGATTTTTATATTAAAACACAATTATAAATCTCTAAAATAGTCATAGTTTCACACTTTATATATTTTAGATGATCAACTTTACATTTTTATTTATTTATATTTATTTTTATGTGTATGAGTATTTTGCTTCCATGTTTATAACTGCTCCTGTGTTATGCAATGCCTGTGGAGATCAGAAGAGAGCGTCAGATCCCCTAGAACAGGAGTAACAAACATTTGTTGGCTGCCATGTGGGTGCTGTGAAACAAACCCTGGTCTTCTACAAGAACAACCAGTGATTCTAACCATGGAGCCTTCTCTCCAGCCCCATATATGATCAACTTCTAATAAGGCAGATAAAGGGGTTTTTTTGTGTGTGTAAAGGGAAAGTGATTGCTTCCAAAAGAAAAAAAAAGAGCTATAGAAACAGAATGTGATAGATTTAACCTCTATGCAGGGGGTGGTGGCACACACCTTTAGTCCTAGCACTCCAGAGCCAGAGACAGACTGATCTCTGTTGAGTTCAAGGCCTGCCCGGTATACATAGGGAGGTCCAGGCCAGCTGAGGCAACAGACCCTGTCTCCAAAAGACCAAAAAATAATAATAATAAAATAAAATAAAATAAAATAAAAGAGAGAGAGAAAAAAAAGACTTAAATCTCTCTTACTTAGGTAAAAATTTATTGTAGTGCTATGGTTTCATAATAGTAAAGAAATTAAAGGGTAGGTGATGGTGCCATTTAACAGCAGAAGGTTCAGGCATTAAGATGTTAGACATTTATTACCAAAATGTTGCTTATATGTGTATTTTGGAGAGTAGATTTGTGACTTCACTGGGTATTTGCTGAGTATCCTATATTGAGTTATATATAGTTAAGGGTAAGTGAGACCTTTCTTTAATGTCAGTAGCTTGAGTTAGTAAAATATTATAGTTGTGAGCCAAAACAGTTCATATTATATTTATCATTTCACTGTTTAAATTACCTATGTGGACAGATATTTAGTACTTTACTATTAATTGGTTATTTCCCTAAACATATGGATTACTTGTACTATCTGCTCAAAATAGCTTATCAAATTATTTCCTATCAATGTGCTTTTTTCAACATTACTTAGTATATGTCTTTAATTTCTTTCAGCTGATAATGTATAAAAATCATGATTAGGTAAAATCAATAGTTAAAAAAAGAAAATGAAATATTTACTGCCAGAAGTTTGGAAATGGAATTTTAAATCAACACTGTAGTTGAAAGACTGGAAACCCAACTGAAGTAAAATACTGGTACAGAAAGTGAATTATGTCTATGACATTATGTTTCCGGAATAGTAAGAAGAATTTCATCCTTAACAGATGCAACCATTCACTAAAGGAGACAATGAGTTTGGCGTGGCATTTTCCACAAACAGAAGGTGCATATCGTAGACCACTAATCAAAATGACCTGGTAAATTTATAATTTAATATTCCTGCTTGATTAAATTTCCTACAGGTACCTTGCTTTTTAGTTTTAGCAAAATCTTTCCTTGTAGGCCTTACTCATTTAACACATTTTAGTATTATTTTGATGATTTTTGTTTAGAATTAGATTAAAAAAATTAATGCAAATTGAATGACTTTTTTTTTTTTTTTTTTTTTTTGAGAAAGGGTCTCCCTGCTGTTGCAGCTGGCCTGGAATTTGCTATATAGACCAGGCTGACAGCAATCTCACCTGCCTCTGCCTTCTGAGTGCTGGGATTAAAGCTGTGTGGTCCCAGGCCTGACAAGTCTTTCAGTAAGAAATAGTATATTATAAAATGGAATGGAGATCTTTTTTAAAGGTTAAAAACTCATTCAGTTTTATGTCTTACTGAGTTCAATATTGTATAGCTGTATTAATTCAACTGTGAACCTAAAAATCTTATGGCAATTTTGAAAGAGATCCATCTTAGCTCTGGAAAAAATATTTGAATATGTAAATAAATAAATGGAAAAACAAATGAGCAACGAATGGTACAAACACATAGGCCACGTTTTATTATATCTCCAGTAATAACATATTTAATTTACGAATAAAAGTGATGCAGGATGCAGAATTCTGCTTTTAAAAATGAAGCCAGCATTTGTGATTAAAACATTCCTTATATGTTCTTTATTTGTATCATAAGTTTCCCTACTAGGTTCAGCCAGACCAATAAATTCTAATGAATTTTTAAGATGTTCATACAAAGACAAGTTACACATTTTATTATTTCTTCAATTACATTTTTCTCTTTTTTCTAGGTTAATATTCAAGAAAAGGTTTTGTTGAATTGTTAATTTTCCACACATCTATAATGAATTATTTCACTGTGGGGTAATGCACTATAATTCCATATATCAATACATTGCTAAATTTAATTTTTTGGTGTTTAGAATTAAAACTTATGCTGTAATCATACCCATTTGAAATAAAGTCCGAAATAGGGCAACAATAGCAGTTGCCCCACTTGACATGAATTTTGATTTCTACACAGTTGAGTAAATAATAAAAAAATACTGAAGTCCCATGCTATTTGTGATAATATTGCTCTGAACAGGGATTGATCTCATAGATGACATTAGAACAAAAACTTAAAGCTAAGTTTCATTGTGCTGCCCCAAAAGGCCTATTTTCCACTCTAGTGTCATGTTTTTATATGAGTATCTAGACATATGCAGTCCAACATAGTAGCCCTTATACTATGAAGCTATGAAATTTAATTTTAAAATGCAATGCCTTAGTTGCAATAAAACAAATTTTAGTGTTTAACAGTCAAATCTGGCTAGAAGCTGCAGTATTGTGTAGTGTGGATTATATAATACTTTCACCATCTCAGAAAGTTCTATTAAACACTGGTTATACAGATAAAGACAACATTAGTCTTGGTCTTTTCATGCACCCACGCGAGTAAAATGATGACTAGGGTACTTCATTCACAGGCAAGTAACAGGAAAGTTAAATGAAGTAAAATGAAATGGTTCAATAACACTGATTTTTGATTCATTTATGAATGAATACTATCTTATGACACTAAATCCTGACATTTTTAGGTAGTGAATATTTTTATGAATTTGGGAATTTACTAATTCAATAAAGGAGAATAAAATCTCTTATTTTTGTTTTAAATTTTACCCTACTTATTAAATTTAAACATAACAATACTCAATTCCTAGGTGAGAAAAAAACATTTGGAAGCTGTAGTCCTTTTAGTTTCTAGTAGTCATAATAATTATATACACTCATGACAATGTCATAATGCAGCTTATCATTTTGTATAATAATGTACAGTAATAAATGTAAACTGAGGTGAATTAGTGTTCTTTAATCAAAATAAGCACCTTTGACAGCTGTCTGCTCCTTTCTGTTATTAACTTCTTGCCATATGCATTTTGGTTAGCTCTTTTACTTTACCTTCGCTCATATCAATTCTGTAACCTTCTAGAGTTTAACCAAGTTTCTAACACTTGTTATTTTCCTATAGGAAAGAAGTTCCTTTTATAATTTGAGTCAAGACCATAAGTAAATATGATTGTTGTTGCTAAATTAAAAAGTAGACTATAAGAAAATGATTTGTATTCTGTGCTCAAAGAGATGGTGCTAAGTCTATGGGCAAATAGCTGCCTTTAAATTCATGTGTTAAAATTTAAATTTAGTATTAATTACATATTGATGTGTCTATGACTTTAGATGAGGCATTTAATCATTCTGTGCCACGATTATCTCACGAAAGATGAGGAAGTTTGTGATACCTCTCTAACATTCATTTTTGTTTCAGCAGCCTATGTTGAAATAAGCTTTAAACATAACCTATAATCGTTTGCATAATGGATCTCAATTATGATCAATGCTGCAGCTTTAAAAGGCTTTGAATCACAATTCCAAAAGCAGTGCCATGATGTTTGTCCTCAACTGCATACTTCATATAATTTGAATTGACAAAAAACTATGTTAAAAGTTTTAAAGACTGCCTTTTATAGGTAGTGGTTTTATGCTGATGTCTAAAACTATGTGTTAGTTCTAAAATGTATTCACATAATTTGGAAAGAAAAGCTTATTTAAAGATAATTCTTCTGGGCTGGAGAGATGACTCAGCGGTTAAGAACATCTGCTTTTTTTCCAGAGGACCTGAGTCCAATTCCCAGCATCCATATGGTGACTAGCAACTGTCTGTAACTCCAGTTCCAGGGTATATGACTATTTAACCTCTGTGTACACTGCACACGTGTGGTGGACTTTATAGGAATGCAGGCAAAACCACTCATACACATAAAATAAAGATAATAAAATATTTTAAAAAATAAATATTGTTCCTTAATTTTTTTTCTATTTTCAATGTAGTTTGGTACTTTCTAATAGCGAAATTCCCATGAAATTTTGGAACTCTTGATGACATTTTCAATAATAACACAATCTAAGGACATTTCTTTTCAGATATTATTTTGATTTGTTTCCAAATGCTTGTATTGACTAATTCATCCCTTAAGTGGAAAAGATTACACTGATCCCTGGAAAGATTTTAATGGATACTTAATTCTTTAAGACGTTTTAAAGAGAAGAGAGTAATTTTAATTCAGTAATTTTAATACACTTTAAAGTTCAGAAATCCAGTACTGTATTGAAGATGTCAAAATGCAATTGACTTTTGAAATACAATTTCCAAATAAAATTTGTAAGCCATATCATCATGATTTTGAACTGAAAATAAAAATTCAACTTCTCTAAATTTGAACACTTTAAATTAAAAAAAAATAATTAAAACCTGTTACTGCTGAAATCTACAACATGACACCTTTAAAATTTCCACTAATTAGAGTTGCTAATTTTTAAGAGGAACTGTTAAGGTGAGCCTGATTTGACATTAGGACAATGTCTAAACCTCATTTCTAATTCAAAAGAAAAGTTTTTTGAAAAAAAAATTTCAAACTTGTTATCATCCAATCAGTATTTTTCTTTTGAGGTTAGAAAATTAGTATCAATTATTTTGGAAACAATGCATACAATAGCTAAAGCAAAAGAGCAGCAACAAAATTTGATGATAGGTAACTAAATTTGTTGCCTGTTAAAAGCTATAAAACCACATAGCCCATCCTAGTATTCAATGTCCTTAATTAGCTTCTTCCTTCAACACATACCTTCTTCTTCAGTTTATTGTCTATATATTTCCCCTTTTGTCTATCCCACACCTACCTTCTAGGTACAACATTCTCAACATCTTTTCTGATCATTCGAGATCATCAATTGTTTAAATGAAATTCAAAACTGACTTCTACTAAGAAACTTTCCCCAATTAACATAATGTGAGAAATAACAGAATAATAACAAGAGTAAATATAATGTTAAATATAACTTCATAGGAGACAGAGATTTAAATTATAACAACTAGGCCAAACACAGTCATTAGTTTTTAAGCAATGAATGTTTTGGAACTTTAATTGGAAAAATAAAGTCACTTATAGTTACTATGTTTTATGTACAGTTCAATGGCACATTCACTTCCTCACCTATTCTTTCTCCTCCGTACATTAAAAAGTGCTGAGAATGTTTTTCTGGAGTGAATTAATGTAATTATTATAGTAAAATTTTACCTCGATGTAATTTGGTTATATTATATTAATAAGAATCCACTACTAAGAAAATAGGGACTGTGCCATCTAAATTTCCATGCTATTACCTCTAGTTCTCCTGGAAGTGAACATGGTATTTATTTAAGGTATATAATATGTTCTGTGAATATTAAGTAACAAAAAAGAATAAAATTACTTAAACACAACAATGATTAAGTTGAAAACTTTCTTCATGATTGCTTGTAAATGCACGTTGTCTCTAAAATCCTAGTGATGTTATATTATGTGCCAACTACAAGCAAGGTGTTGAAAATTTGGAAAGGATAGCGATACAGTGCTAGGAACTAAGGAACAGATGATATAGAAGGCATGATAGATGAAAGAAAGATGTACTAAGAAGCGAGAGATGAGCATTGGGAGGTATTAAGGGAGTTTGGAGTATTCATAGAATCCAGTCAACATAAGGAAGAATAGTCATATACTTTCAGTCTTTCAGAGTATAGATAAAACACACACTAAAAATAAGTATTTGTAACAAATAAGTTAAATATATTATTTTTAAATATGTGATACTACTAATGCATAAATATTATAACACATTTGAAAGACTAAATTGGAGGAAATATTAATCATCAAGTTAAAAATTTAGATGATTTTCAAAGGAATTAAAATATCTTATAGTACTCAATATAAATTCAAAATGGAGTTTGAACAAACTGTATCCCAGCCAAGCATGATGAGACAAGCCTTTAATCCCAGCACTCTAGAGACTGAGATGGCAGGATTGTGAATTTCAGACCAGGATGGGTTACATTGTGAGACTGTCTCAAAAACAATAATGATACTAATTCAAAATAAAAATAGAACACTGAATTCATTTTATCCATTTATATTTATATTTACTTCTAACTTATTTACTACTTTTGAAAGTTATCCTCTTGTTGGCACAAGAAAATTCAGCTGTTTATTTGACTTTTCTCATTTGTATATATTTGTTGAGTGCATTCTTTGTGCCAAACATCAGAAATTTAAAAGAAACAATGGCCCTTCTACTAACAGCCATTATCTACATTGTCTACAACACATTTTTTTCAAGAACAACCATTTCTTGAATTAATTGTTACATGTGTAATTGGTGGACTGGCTGGCATATCTACATGACTTGGAAGAATCTTCATATCTTCGTTGTGTACATTCCATGAGAGTATAGTGCTGTGTTTTCTCATAATTATTTTTTTAAAAATCTAACAATATATTGATGGCATATGTACCAGTCCAAGACAAGAAAGATATTTACTATAATTTTCAGGAATTTTTTTTATTGTTGTTTCACATATCCCCCCTGCAATGTTATAAGTCAGCACACAGATATTCTCTTACTTACACTATTAGTTTTTTTTTAACTTGAAGCAAATATTTTAAGAATAAAGAAAAATTCAAACGTGTAAAATAGGAGGTGAGATAAAAAATAATACTCCTGAAAAGGCCCAAAAGAAAGGAAACTTTTATACTGAAAACATAGTAAACTCACCTTTAAAAATCTGAATTAAAACCCACTTACTACAGTCTTCATAATGCTCTGCAAACAGCTATGTGGTGGAGGTAATAGGAGAGAAGGGAAAAAAACGTTCTTTGCTTCCTATAAAATGTAACCCATTGCAACTCAATTAAAAGAAATGTGCTGTAAAAATAGAGCTTCAACAATCAGAATTCTGTACTGGATGGGAGGTTCCATTTTGAATCCTTTGAAGTCACTTTAGCTTCAGGGATGGATTGATTCTGTATTACCTCATGGATAAAGTGCTGTTAGCAGTAAATTCTCTAAAGCTCTGAAATGTTGGCACAGAACAGTCCATGAATTTTAACTGGAAAGAACTTTCTGTTATGTATGTTGGTCTATGAAAGAGGGCTTAAACAGGGGCTAGAAAGATAGTTCAGGGCTTAAGAGCCCTGGCAGCTCTTGCAGAGGACCTGAGTTCTGTTTCCAGCACATGGTGGCTAACAACAGTCTGTAACTCTAGTTCCAGGGGAATCAGTTCCCTTCCTCTGACCTCTGTGGGCATTGCATGACAGAGGAGCACTTACAAACATGCAGGCAATGTACTCATACATAAAATAAAATAAATTTAATAATAAAAAAGAAAGCTTAAACAGAAATGTCATTTTGACTACATAGACTTTATCCCTTGGAATACTATAAGCGTTCTATGAACTTAATACACAGATTTTGGAATTTGCATAAGACTCCTCAAATACTAGAAAATATAGTATAATGTTTACATACACATATATATGCATTATACATAATGTTACACTAGAAGCATCGGCCTACAATATTTTTCTGATCCTGAGGAAAATGATTAGAAATTCATTACAGATTAATCACACTGTGTAGCTAAGAAAAAACAGTTACCTACATATCAATTTCAAGTTTCTTAGCTTACACAAATGGAAACAACTGTTGATATCAATTCACAGTAGCTTGGAAGGGGAATTCTACTTCTTTAAGGAGGATAGCAAAATGGTGTCTCACCCAAGCTTGTCAACTTCTTCACCAGAGTATATCATTGAGAGCAGCTGAGGCAAGAACTTTCTGGCATGGGATTTATTGATTCCTCCTTACTCACAAAATGATTTTCCTGTGGTTTGTCAAACACTTTGAGTTGGATTTCAAGAAACCATAAATGTAAATTCCAGTAAGTAATGGATGGAGGAAGTTTATTTTTCATTTTTGGATTCACCAGTTTGTTCTATTGACTAAAATTTTGGGGGGAAAATTATTTTTAAAAATTGCCATGCAAGCTGAGGACAAGAGTTTAAATCCTCAGAACTCACATGCATGCAGGGTGGACCTGGTGGACATGTTATAATTCCAGCCTCAGAGATCAGAGAAATAAGATTCCCCAGAAAAAGCTGGCTAGCAAAACTAGATTTCTCCGTGAAGACTGAGGAGGGATTGAAAGATCCTGTCTATTGAATAAGTTGGAAGAGCAATAGAGGATGATTCCTGATATCAACCTCAGACTTCCACATGCATCAGTACATACCTTCACTCACACACATGCAAATATGCATGCATACATGGACATCATACACATATGTGAAAATGAAAAAAAAAGGATTAGAATGATAGTAACACAATTGTTCCTCTTTGGTGGATAATTGGCTATATTGTAAATGTTTATAAATTATACCTTTAAATTATACATTTTAAATACAGAAAATGATATATTTGTTATTCTTTTATGCTAATGGTTTTCATAAAATTCCATCTTTTAGGGATGGCATGATAGTTCAGAAAGTAAAGATTCTTGCCCTGAGCCTGATGACCAGAGTTCAATCCAAGGGACCCACATGATAGAGGGAGAAAACCAGTTCCTGTGTGTTGTCCCCTGACCTCCACAGTATGCTGTGGAATCCTCCCGTCCCTAAATAATATAATAAATAAAATGCTAAAATCAAATCCCATTTTTTTACTCCAATATAATGGTACTGGTACTGGAATAAGTGCTATCCAATACAACAATTATTATGGGACAATAGTAACTACCATAAGTTTTGGTCATGCCCTAAAAAGTAGCTTAAACACTGCCTCTAATATGTTCTTCATTAATCTAAAAGCAAAGATCAGAACATTTCAGGGGGTGTGGTGGCTCATGCCTTTAATACCAGTACTCAGAAGACAGAACCAAGAGGAACTCCGTGATTTTGAGGCCAGCCTGGCATTCCCGGTCAGATGGGGCTACAGAGAGGCAACTCTGTCTCAAAAGCAAAGCAAAGCAAAACAAAACTAAACAAAAACACAAAAACAAAACAAATAAAATAAAATAAAACACTTCAGGGAAGTAGAGAAGTTTACAGTGTAATATAGAAAATAGATGATCATAGATAATGAGTTCTCACAAACAGAGCATTAGTGATGGCTTTTCAATGCTTACTTCTTCCAGACAACCTTTTGAATATGTTTATTAGCATGTGATACTTGAATGAATTTATATTATCTAAGGAGAACATTGCTATTTTTTACTTCTATCAATTAATGCTCACTGTTTGGTGAAGAAATTCATTTCACTACACTTAAAATAGGAAAACTGAATATTTTCATAGTTTGAGAAAATAACAACTTGACATTTAATAAAAATACTTATCAGTTTGAACTTTATGTCAAAGTATAGGAGACATTAATTGTTATGTGTTTGTTTTTTTGTTTTAAAGATAGATTTTTTTTAATTTATGTCTGTGCACTGCACTCCACAGCTCTCTCTCTCTCTCTCTCTCTCTCTCTCTCTCTCTCTCTCTCTCTCTCTCGTCTGTCTCTCTCTCCCCCCTGTGTGTCTGTCTATATCTGTGTCTGTGTCTATGTCTGTGCCTGTGTCTGTTTCTGTGTATATGCAATGTGTGTAGGTTGCCTGTAGAAGCCAGAAGAGGATGTCAGATTCCCTGGAACTGGAGTTAAAGGCTGTAGTGATCTTCCCAACGTGGGTGCTGCTAACCAAACTCAGGTCCTCTGGAAGAGTAGCAAGCACTCTTAAACACTTGGTCATCTCTCCAGTTCCCACTCTTGTTTATAATAAAATTATTTCTGTAAATAAGCTAAGGATATTTTCCTAATAAACTTCACATCTGTATCTATACTCATAGAATTAATAACAGGTAAGTATTGTTACTTTTCAGGCAATTATGAATTCCATATATTTGATTAACTGGTTGAAACTTTCCATTAATACTTATAAGAAAATTTTCAACTAGATGTCTATAGTCCTTTGAAATGTAATATTTTGTGAGCTGGTTGAGAACATCACTCTGTGATTTAGGTGTTGTCATTACATTATGTGGGTAGTTTTCTTCCTCTTACAATGATATATGAATCATAAGATTTTGTGAATATACTTTATTGACACAAAGTCTTGACATTTAAAATTTTTGCCTCTACATAAACATCTCTGACTTTCATAACTCAATGGCATGATGGTTAGTGAATTTAAACACTACTTTTTTAATTGTTCTCTTTTTTCACACACACAAACCCCACCTCCCCCACACACTACTTTTTATTATAATTACGAGATAAATGGCAGATATCTGAAGACAAACTCATCTTTATCTCAAGCTATATTGATCTGCTCTGATAATAAAACAAAATTTCCAAGTGACTAATCAAAATGCTGATGATATAAACTGGTTATGACAGCAAATTTAACCATTAAGATATGCCCTGTGTGTGTGTGTGTGTGTGAGAGAGAGAGAGAGAGAGAGAGAGAGAGAGAGAGAGAGAGAATGTGTGTCTGATGTATGAATGCATTTCTGGGTGTAGTCCTCTGAGCATGCACATGTAGAGGGACAGAGGTCTATGCTAAGTGTCTTCTGTTGCTCTCCACATTTTATTTTTATTTTTTGAACAGAGTCTTTTAACTGAATCTGGAACTAACAATTTAGGCTAAGCTGGGTGGCCGTCAAGACTCCAGGATGACTGTCTTTGCTTTTGCAGTGCTGAAGTTACAGAAACACATTGCAGCACTCGGGTATTATGTGGATGCTGGGGATCCTTACTTGGGTCTTCATACATTTGCAGCAGATACTTAATCCAGTGAACCATTTCTGCATTCCCAGCTATGTGCCTTTTCATGACAGTTTCAGTGAAATTCAAAGTTCCACAGTAGGAACTTTGTCTGAATAACAACCAAACATTACTAAATACAGCTGACTCCCCTCTCAGAGAACAGATTCCATCTGATTAAATTCTGCTGGAATAAAGCCAAGAAGGCAAATATTTAATGCTTTGGGTTTTTCCTATTTTAAACTTACTAGCTAGGTTTCTTACTAATAAAATTGTGTAACTGCAAAGTGAAGCAAAATTGCTTCCTTAAGCCCATTTCTGATATAAACCATGGACGTTGGATGAAATACTCATCTTTGGCTATACAATTAGAAAAAATTATTTGCCAAATGCTGAAATAGTAGTACCAACATGTTGGGATAAGTCAGTAGTGCCTGGAATATAGAGCATGGCCACCAGGCTGGATATATCCCTCCTAGTGAGGGGGACAGGAAGCTGATGCGCTCCATTCTAGGGACACTGTCTCTTACCCAGCAACCCCCAAGCAAAACCATTAAACCTCTAATCCTTTCATCGTAACTTTGTCCCTTGTAGATTATGCTACCGGAGGACAGCACAAAGGCCACATAGCCTTAGAAGGCCCCTCCCCGCCACCTGCCTACCGGTCAAAAAACCCCCAACACGGCCTCTTTGCCCGTGAAACTTTCCTATATAAACTTCTGCTTCCATCATAATATACAAGCTGTCCACTGACACAGCCTCCCAGGTGTTTTCTTCCCGGGATACTAGCAGCCCTCCAGGCCTCCTTCTCCCCACGGGTCTCTCTCCTGGCCTCAACCTTCTGTGATGGGGACGGCTAAGGACGGTCTGATGGCAGCAGTGCGGTTCCGGCTGAGGGAAGGCCGGCACCAATATAGTATGTACTGGATATGAAATAGGAGGAGATCATGTAAGTTTTAAAGTATATGAAATATTTAAACTATGGTAATATTAGAGAATGAAATTTAGTCTACATTTATAAATTACTTTTCTGAGTAACATTTTCATGAGTTAAGCCAATGGAATTCCCTTATCTCTATTCACAAGATTCTGAGATTTTACTAGATTTTACTAAAGAGTACTTAGACAAAATCCATGACAAATTTTTAAAGAATGAGTCATTAGTAAGGATTTCTAAGTATAAGAAAAAGTGCTTCTAATAATTTGAAGGTTAAGAGACTCGAAGTAATGTGACAGCTAACAGAGCTTGAAATGTCTAACTTAAGATTTCACCAGTAGTAAAAGAAAGTAAAAGAAAGGTAACCATGAAGAAAGGAAAGTAATACATCAGGTAAAGTGTACATGCTCATTTTCAACAGTCCCTAATAACAAAACTTTCTGGTGCTAGACTCAAGCTCCCAAAATTGATTTATCACATTTGATCACTGCCTACTGTAGTTCATGATTCTTCCTCTATGAGTTTATGGAAAGATTTCTACTAACTTTTGTTCAACTAAAAGGATTTATCTCATTGCCTCTCTCTGATCCTTAGAATGATCCTCAGGTTTATAATTGATAATAAAAGTCTTCATCTTTATTCATATCTTGCAGAAGTTATGTGAAAAATGTCCCAACTCTGCTCATGTTCATAATTTGTGATGTGATGGGATAAATGCAACTGATTTGGAAGAACCCTATGGTATATAGACAGTAATAATGGTCACAAACAAGATCGTTTCATAGCTGGCCACATTGCTCATACTTAAGGCATTGCCTATCAAATACAAGCTCTAGAATCAGTCTATATAAAAGACAAAATGGAGAGGAGGAAAAGTAAGCTGCTACGTTGTTTTTTTTTTTAATTGTTGTTCTAGGGTTCAATAAGTCTGGTCAAGTACCAAATTCTACACTGCTAATTATCCCTCTACAAGATTAGACCTAGGTTTAAATTGAAATTATATTTTGCATATGCAAATGAAATTTGCACAGAGAGATTCATTTTCAGTGAGATTAAAATTCCCACAACCTAGAGGCCTTGTCTGTTTAAAGACATTAGGAATAGAAATGCCCACAAATGAAGTAACCGGAGTTTATACTCCTTCTTATTTATCATCTTGAGAAAAGTTTCTGTTATAGTTTCAGATTTCTGTGAGCTACAGTTTTTAAACAGGTGTACTGTGGAGATTATGGCACATCTCCATTTAGAGAGCTGAAGATATCCAAGAGAACTGTCACAGCCTGGAAAGGTGAGGAACATCAAATGCCAATTCTCCTTTATTCTTGTGGAAATAAAACCATTTAAGTGACTTTTTAAAAGTAGACACAAGAAATTCATTTCTGTTCACTCTCTCTTCTACAAAGTTTGATTTGGGGCATATCTAAAAATGGGGGGAACTGATTAATCTTCCCAATTTGTAAAAATTTGTAACTCTTCAGAATATTCATAATAAATATATCAAAATAATCAACTAAATGTCTTTATGAACATAATAAATTTAAATACAATTTGAACGGACCCTTTCTTTCCCCCTATAATTTTTCTAGTCTTACTGATCTCCATACCTTATATTTTCTTAAATTAGTCACATAAAGTATGCTAAATTATTCAAGAAAATATTCCTAGGCACTTCAGTTAACCAATGTCACTTTCATATTAAGAAGACACATTTGTTATTGGGAGTAGCAAAGATTCAATTATTTTGCCCTATATTAATTGTCTGGAATACTTATTTTAATGTGAAATTGACCTACATACATATAATTAATAAACAATACTGAAGTGAATATACTGCTTATAATTTGAGAATCTTAAATTATTCAAAATTCTTTTGATGGTTAATTACAAATACTGGTTTGAAATTCATTTTGCAAACACTTATGTATGTGTATATCCTGATAAGTGTAAAGAATGTCAGAAAATTTGATGAAGAAACATTTTATGAAGAAATTGAAATTGGAATTTCAACAACACACATTTCACATGTATTTTTCAATGTAGATTAAAATTTGGAATATAAATTCAACATTTAAATGTAGTATGATAAACATTTTAAATAGATCAAGCATATAGAAATTTTCTAGGAGAAACTTAATCTGACTTGATGCTTTATATTCACATAAAAGTCTTTCTTAAAATGTTAGATATGTTCAGTTTTTAATACATCACAGGGAAGCTGCAAGATCATTTTGACACCACAAAAAGGAAGTCAGTTATTTCATAGTTATTCTGCCATATGTTATATTATTAATGTTAGTGTATTTTGTCTTAACAAAATGAAAATCTTCTCCAAAAATTGAAAAAATACATTTTTGGTTTACCTTCTAAGACCTAGCAGAATTCCTCAAGAAAATTAGTCATTTTGTTCAGGCATTTATAATATGCTTATTGTTATCATATGAATTAATTAAAATTTATTTGCTTTATATCCTTAAATATCTGTTGGTATAAATGTGAAATGTTTGAAGAATAATGTAGCAATATTATTACATTTTGAATTCTACTTTGTTTAACCACATACTCATCCAAACAAAGGAACTAGCAATATACATGCTTCCTGCATAGTCTTTTGGCAATGATGAAGTAATATTTTTAAATTGGATTTCCACAGATAATACAATAAACATATGACTTCACTAAACATTGTATAAATAATACAAAGATTAAAATTTTTACTCTAATGAATTAATGGCATTTTAAAATAATCTTTACTTTTCCTTTGACTTAGTAATTATAAATTGCTAGAACCATTTGAAATAAAACTTCTTTTTCATGTTTCATGACATTCCTGTAAATATGTAATATTCTCAATTGCCCTCAAAAGTCTTGATTCGTTAATGATAGCTGTTGGGAGAGGGACAGCCAGTTTTCGTAAAGCATATGAAGTCTAGTAGGTTAAGCAGGCTCCACCGAATGTACCCACACTGAAGAACATTTGAAGAACACGTATTGAACTTTTTTATATTCTAAAAAAAGAAAGATAATAGAAGTCATGAAGTCATTGGGAGTGGAGGGTTGTAGGTTGGGGGTGGAGATGGCAAGTGAGCCTGAATGTGATTAAAATACATTGTACATAGTTTTCAAAGAATCAAAAAAAAATTTTTTTAAATATAAAAAGTATGCTGACACTATTGCCATAGAATCATATGAGCAGGTTCCCAGGAGCTTGTAGGACTCCATTTCCATATCATCATGAACCTCTTCCCTGGCTCTTACAACCTATGTGCCCCCTCACAGGTCCAATGCAAACTCAGGTAGACAATAACCCAGTATAGAATGGGGAAATGAACAGCAGACCTCAATTTTGTCTGAAGGAATGTTGACAACTGATTGCTGCTGGATAAAGAAGAGCTGATCTTCCTAAAACAAGGGACTCTAGAGAGACTGACTAGACTTAGTGAATGGACTTGCACTGGGGTACGGCTGGGGACACTGAAAACCCAGTGGGCCTAAAAGGGAGGACTGAGTAATAGGCTACAGTGGGGTGGAGCTGTGGGAGGGTGCCAGTGGGGATGGGGGTATAAAGACGGTTGAGAGGTTTTTAGTTGTTCTGTATGAAATACACAAAAAATATATTTAAAATATTAAATATATACATAATTTTCATTAATTTTAATGATACATTTTAAATGTATTAGCTTAAATTAAGTGCTTTCTTCTAAACATACAGGTTACGTTGGCTAAATGTTTGTAAAGACACTGTTAAATGATAAAACACACACTTTAACATTTCTTAAATGGCTAAGAAAGAATATCATTTGTTTGTACTCATAATGTTGTCAGTAAGGTCACCAGTTTGAGAAGTACAAAATCTTACCATTAAGCTAATCGTATACCTTATCAATATTCATGCTCTCTAAAATCTTTTGAATATTTTACTTTTTATTCTTGATTTTTGTGTATATGAGAATATTTCCTGTGTGTATGTATGTGCAACCATGTCATGCAATACCTGATGATGTCAGAAGAGGCCATTGTATCCCTTGAAAGTGGATTTATAGACAGTTGTTAGCCGCCATGTGGGTACTGGAAATCAAGCCTGGGTCATCTTCAAGAATAGTTAGTGCTCTTAACTACTCTCCAGCACCATATTATCAAAATTTAATAGACAAAAACCTGAGGTTATTCAACAGTTTTCCACACAAACTTTGAATTCCTGCTACCAAAGTTACATACACATTGGCAAAATTCTGTAAGTCCCAATACTATTAAAACAAAATATGGAAAAAAATCCAAAACATCCATGTTCCTAAACAAATACTATGAGTCATCAATCATTTGGATTCACATTGATAGAATTTTCAAAGTACATAATCTACTATTAAAGTAGTCATAGCTACCATTTACTGAGTTCTCTAAGAATCATTCAAAGTCACAGAGCTATTAAACAACCCAGAGTCTAGAATTTGCAATCTCAGATATCTGACTCTAAAACTTAAGTTCTTAGTTCTTAGTTCCAGTTCAGACTTCATTTAAGATAAAAATGTTTGTGTGTTCACTTAACAAGACAAAACCAAGAAATGTTTTTTTGACTCATAATTTAGACTTAAATCATTAAGGACAGTGTTCAATAAGTAGTGCATATGTAAATTTTGGAAAATGGGAAAAATACTGGATTGCAAATAGTTTATTAACATTTTATAAGAAATGAGATTCTTTCAAATTTCTGGTAAAGGCATAAATAATTACATGCAGGCCTCATTCCATGAGTTTCAACTGGCCATATTAGGTTGCTAACGTAATATAAATTTTTCAGAAATAAGTAAATATTATGCTTTGATCTAAATGCCAACTTTATTATTAGAAAAACTGTCTACTAACTCAGTGAATAACTGGATTAGAAAATAAAATTTCCTTATGCTACTTCTCACTGAAATCGATGATGCATACCTGGATACTTTGAACTAATACATATAATAGAACCACATTTCATTTTGCAAAACTGTTAAAGTTAGATCACAAGTCCCAACTTTACAAATCTTATTTTTCCAGAAATATGCATTTTGTATAAAGTCTTCTCCAGCACTAATTTTTCTTAAGTCATATAATGCATATGAAAAAATCTGTATCTGTGAGGCAAAATTCAGAAACTATTTCCACTGGTAATTTGCAAAATTTAAAAGTTAATAGTAATATATCATTTTTCTCCTTTTCAGTAACTGTACTGGACTGTGACTTTTGATTAATAAGTAAAACTATTCAAAACAAGACATTTTAAAAATGTTTATCTAAATCATACTTCATATTTTCTTCTGTATTTAGTCAAGACTTTCTACTTATCAATTTTATACATAAAACACTATATTAATCAGAGAAATTTCAACTATCTGGAAAACACAAACGAGGTGTGTAAGACAGGTTTTTCATTTTGTCAATCTGTGTTAGTTTTCTGAATGTTTAACATTGAAGTAGATGGTAAGTTGAACGTTTACATAAGCAAAAGGTAAAGTATTTATTTATGAATTATTAAACAGGTAGTCAAAATGGAAGTTTTGATAGTGAGAATCAGAAAACAGTCAAAGAATTAATTAGTTTAAATTATGTGTAGCACAGGGAACTAGCATAGTTAAAAGAAAATGTAATTTTAAAAATGTCAGGAAAGAATCTTGACCTAGTGGCTGCATAGAAGGATATTTCCTAGATTTAATTTGGATGTTTTCCACATCCGTGCAGCATACACTGCCAATAACAATTTAGACAGATATGCTTCTCCATCTTTCCTAATGTCCACATTCTAATGTCTACATGAAGTGGCAACAGTTACACGTGTATGCTTGCCTACATCATTCATTTACCTAACAGAAGACTGAAGAACAGAGTACATGTCCTGATTGAAGGAAGACCATTTCATGAATTCCAGCAGATGCAGTTTCTATAGGAGCCATCATTTTCTGGATGCCCATTCTTAATGCAGCAATGTGACTGCAGATCAATTCAAAGTTTTCAAAACTGTTGTTTTCTTAAAAAGATGCATCCAATATATATATAGAACAGATATTTGCCTCCTCTAAACCTGTTTTACTTATAATGCTTAATATTAAATATTATTGATAAGTAACACTGTGTGAACAAATGCTATTTTTAAAAGACTCTGCAAACCTGATATTTAAATGGACCAGAATAAAGCCAAGTAGCAAATACAGAATATTTTTCCATGCCAAATATTTGATGTTTAATGTTATATATTATAACAATAACTGTAAAACTTTAGCTTTTTATGCCAAAATACTCTAATTCTTAAAATGTCATTTTCTATGTGAATTCCTATCTCATAACGCCAATTTGTTCTCCATAAAATTGCAAAATATTTATTACACTCCAAGTGAAATTTATGTGTGACTTTCACTAAAGAAAGTTTATTTTATTTTCATTGCATTTATGTTTAATAATTGCAAGCAATTTTACCCATGCCATTCTCTTACAGAGAGCACAGTAGCTATTCTGGAAAGTCGTGCTTGGTTAGTGTCTTCTCTTTGAGCATAATCAAGGGTAAATTGTCATTTCTATGCAAATGTTTTTCAATCCATTTGTGTTGAAAAGCATCTCATTTATTCCAGTATAATACTCAGCTCAACTTACCTTTTGGTAATAAATTAAAAAAGAAGCCCTCTCTGACACAAGAACTTCTTTTCTTTTGAACGACTAACAAAAATAAATCTCTTAAAATACCATGGGTTTTTTTCTCTTTGCAGTTCCTATGAGTTGAATAAGAGCCTTACATATTAAAACCATTTTATGTGAGGCCCAGATAGAAGACAGTGAACATTTTAATATTTTTTCTATTTATTGAAAAATAACTATTAAATTTAGCCAAATATTTCTAAAATTAAGTTTAACCAATCATGTGCCTTAAATTAAATGATTAGCTAGATATTTTGGTTATAGTATTAATTTGTTTTAGAATTTGCTGATTTTTCAAGTCAATGATACCAACAAATTGTTTAGTTTTCAAAATAAAGTGATTACTGCCTCATGGTACATGAAAAAAATTGAAATATGAACATTAAATTACAGTCATTTTAATTATTGTCAATTATCTCATCCCACTAATTTTTTAAGTGCTACTCAATATCTATACACTTTTATGTTCATTTTATCCAAGGCATTTTATCCATGAGACATCTGAAGGACCAGTTTCTCAGAGCTTATGGTCACTCTTGGTCTTAAAATGAATGCTAAAAGCCAAGGTGTTTCGTTATTCAGGTATAACTGTAATGTAACTTAGAAAGCAGCCAGATACAGAGCTGGAAAGATGACTTAGCTGTTAAGAGCACTGACTACTGCAGAGGACCTAAGATCCAGTCCCAGCTCCCACATGGCGGTTAACAACTGTCCCTAACTCCAGTTCCAGGGGATCTGACCCCCTTTTCTGATCTCTGTGGGCATTGAAAAACATGGGTGCACTTACATACATGCAGGCAATACACTCATTACACATGAAATAAAAAAAATATTTTTAAAAAGCTGAAGAATACTAATTTTGTTTTGTTGTTGCTGTTCTTTGAAAATTACATACATGTATGCAGTGGATTTTGATCATATCTATTCCTTTTCCTCTTTGACTACTCATGAACGCCACCACAATGTTCCCCTCATAAATTCATGTTTTTTAAAAACAACTCACTGAATCTAGTTAGTGCTACCAATATGCACATTTGTGTGCAGTCATCCACGGGAGATGAGTGTCCACATCCCAAAGAAACTTGATTCTTTCTCCCCTAGCACCCATCAATTGCCAATAGCACCTCAGTTAGTACTTGGATAAGAGAGATGATTTTTAAAAACAAGATAATAGCAGAATTTATCTCAGTTATGTATTTGGCATAAATGCATATGTGTGTGAGACAGGAGTAAGAAACAGTGATTTATGGTATTAAATATATATATACTAGATATATAAATATAAATATATAGAAATATATTAGAAATATAAATATATATTTAATTCTGTATACATCTTGCTATCAATGTATCATTTTCATCAATTGTAAATGACATTGCATTCACACTTTCCATAAATAAGGTATTAGTAACCTAGGAGCATGTATGTTTTCATTGTGTATTTTATGACCACCATAATGAACTAAATTATCGGTGGTTTAAATGAGAAGTGTCCCTCATAGTTGCAAGTATTTGAACACTTGGTCAGTTGGTGTTGTTATTTGGGAGGGTCATGGAACACTTAGGAAGTGTGGCCTTATTGGAAGAAGCATATCACTGGAGGTGGGCTTTCTTTGATAGCTCAAAGACTTGTGCCACTTCCAGTTTGCTCTCTCTGGCAGGGAGTTGGATTTCAAGATGTGAGTTTTCTGAGCTTTCGAGTCTTGCCACCATGTGTGCCACTTGCCGTCTTGCTTACTATGATGGACTCTCCCTTTGGAACTGTAAGCCAAAATAAACTATTCCATGTCACTTTTGGTCATGGTATTTTATCAGAACAGAAAAGTAACTAATGCAGAAAATTTAATTTTAATTCCCTGGCCTATAATGTGGTGAGGTTTACCATTAAAGGATTAAAGTACTGCTATTGTAGAAGACATTAAAGAAAGATATTTAGAATTATGAAGATGAGAACAAAAAAAAGTCTATTTTGTTATTTCTTGGTAAGTACATAAGATCATTGCAACTTTTTATTTAGGAATATTTGTATATTCATTATATTGCCATTTTTCTAGGTAAGACTATATGAATATAAATATCCACATACATCTCTCTATAAGTACTAATGTCTAAAAAACTGATTCTATCTCTCAAATATACTTGAAAAATATTTAGAAAAATATACAACTTTGTAATTATATACTGTCCCATTGAGATTTATAAGAATTTGAATATAAGTCCTAACTGGGCATGATGGTGGACATCTTTCATCTCAGCACTTGGGAGGCAGAGGCAGATGGATCTCTGTGAATTGGAGGCCAGCCTGGTCTACAGAGCGAGTTCAAGGCCAGCTGCGGCTACAGGAAGACCCTGTCTCAAGACCAAAAAAAAAAAAAGAGAGAGAGATAGAGAATTGATGAAGATATACCAATGTTAAATTTTATTTATTTTTATTTTATTTTATGTGTTTGAAAATATTGCCTACATGTGTTTAAGTGACCACCCACGGAGGTTAAAAGACGCCGCTGAATCCCCTGGATCTGGGGGCACTATGTGGGTATTGGTAATCGAACTCGGATCCTCTACAAGAGCAGCCAGTGCTCTTAACCACTGAGTCATCTCTCCAGCCCCAGTGTTAACTATAATAAATGATGAACATACGAATAAAGCAATTGAATAATCATATCTTTAAGTTCTATTATTCTTAATAACATCTTCTTGTACTTAATTATTTTCCATTTGTCAGAAAACAAATGACCAATTTTCATTTTTCAGCTAGGAAGCTATATGAGTACTTTTTCAAAAAATTAACAATAAATCATGTGAAAAGCCCAAAAGATTCTTTCCCTTCTGAATCTTTAAAGACTCATATCATTCATCACACTGTACCAAAAAATTTTAGGTGCTTGACTCCTCAGAGATTTGGTAACTCTTATATATTGTTAAAACTAGCACAATCCTTCAATGAAAATGTGATCATTTATTTAATAGTGCTACACAGAGCCATTCATTATTACCTTGAGGACAATAGTAATTATAATTGTGGATATAAATTCTAATGTTAGAAAATACAATGAGTTGTGTTTAGAAGATCATGACTTCCTATCAAACCTCCATAAAATGTGTTGAAATAATATTCTCAATGTTCTTCTTTAATTAATTTTTAAATTTTATGTGTATTTATGTTTTGTCTTCATATATTTATGTGAAGCCATGGGTGCAATGGCCATGGAAGCCAAAAGAGGGCATCATATCACCTGAAACTGGAGATAAAGGGCAGCTAGTCATCACTGGGGTTCTGGGAACCAAAACCAGGTCCTCTTCAGCAGCAGCTAGTGCTTTTAATCGCTGAGCAAATAATGTCCATAGGTAAATGATATTTTCATAAAGATAATTTAAGAGAACACAGTATATGAAGTAAAAAGTAACTGATAAAAATCTTTAGAGGAGAGGAAGGTTGTTTTCCTACATTTTATTTATTTCTTTATATGTATATGACTATGTGAATGAAAGCAATTTGTGTGCAGTACCTGTAGAATCCATAAGAGGGCATCAGATCCCCTGAAGCTGGAGTTACAGGTGGTTGTGAGCCATTCCACCTTGGTGCTGATAGCCAAACTGGGGTTCTCTGAAACTGCATCAAGCCCTCCTTATCACCAAGTCATCTCTCTAGCTCAAAGAGATTTTGATTAACAATTAATTATTGATCTGTGAAAATGTGGTAAATTGAGCCAGAATATTTTTCAGAATTTTCTCTTAATATATGCATCTTATATTTCTCTATGTAATTTCAAACATACATATTTATGGAAAAAATAATTCCTTTGTAAATAAAATACATTTCAACAATACTGAGCTGCACTTTTCTATCACTGCTACGTCACAGTAATATAGGAAAAAGAAACCTATAAAAAACAAAAGTGCATCATTTTCCATGAAAACTAAAATTTTCAAGTATGTGACATTGAATATTTATAGTAAAAACAAATTTTGAATACTTTCCCCAGACTTAACTTGAAAGTCACTATGTATCACAAAGTGCAATACTTGTAACTTAAAAAAGTGATCCTAGATATTTTATTTTTCAGATTTTAAAGTATCAGAAAAAGGAAACCAAAATTATGCTTACATAGAGAATGAGTTTCTACAGTGCTAATTCTCCTTTATTGATCTTATTGGAGACAACTGCTTTCATCTGTTTCATATCTGCACTCCATTTGCATCAATATTGCACAATACTTCTGATTATTAAAAATATTTGAATAGAAAATAGTTTAACTTTTTCTAATATCTGCCTCAAAAATTTCTATACTGCCTAATAAGCACTAAAGATATGATTAAATAATATGGAATTGCTACACTATAATTGTGTTAAGTAGAAATTTAAACTGGTATTTTGACAATCAGGCTAATGTTTACATAAAAATAAAACTAGCTGTTAATTTGGAAGAAAATGAGTTAAAGTAATTGATTGACTGAACTAGATTAAGCATGATGCACATAGATTGTAGTAAATAAGCTCAATTTCCCCTGTATGGTTTAAGAGAATTTTAGTTTCTTAGTTATTTAATGCTATTGGACATTTTGTAAATGTTACATCTCTGTAGATCAAACAATTCAAATTTCTAATGTAAATAAAATGAAAATGCGATAATCTTTTATGAAAAAGATAGCAAGGTAGCTATAATTTTAATTACCTAAAATTGGTTATATAAACTATAACAAATGGAATTAAGAAAGGAAAAATTTGAAATGTTATATTAGAATCTTAAAATATATATCTTCACATTTTCTAGACTGTAACTAAAATGTTAAATAACGGGGGGATTTATACATAGAATATTTCTCACACAGTTAAAATGCCCAGTAGAAAAAGAATATTCAGTTTAATCACTGGAATTTTTTCCCTCCTTAAGACATAGTGTTCTACAGCCTTAATATATTTATGCAGATGACAAATGAATATAATAGCAAATATTTATCTAATGAAAAGTAAAAATTCAATATCCTTGTACATAGTCATAAGTACAGTTAAACAATGTTTTGCTAGTGTGAACAAAAAAAAATGAGTGTGAATATTTCATTCTGGTTAAAATCTAGACTCTCAAGTACAATAGATGTTATTTGGTTGGTGACATAGCCATTTACTATGTTTGTATCTTTTGGTGTCAATTCCATATTTATAATATGAAGATTATTAGACTAGCTCCTATTCACATGGATATGGATATGTATATATAGACATCTCAGTTATAAAAACTAAGGAACAGAGAAAGCTTTTGAGTAATTTGAATGAAATTAATATGGATGCACAGTAACAACTGTATGAAAAGTAATTGTTTTGGTCAATTTATTAAATTTTTGTAAATTTGAAATTTAACAACAGGTTTCAGTTTCTGTGAAATTTTTTGTTTTGAGAATTGATATAACATGTAACTGAGACAGTAATATTGAAAATTTTTGTTTCCTTTCAAAAATCTAATATTTAACTTTAGCCATTTGTCTTCTGTAACTTCTGAAAATTTCTTTCCGATTGGTCTTTATTAACACTTTACAAAACCTTTCTAAATTTATTTTAAATAGATATCAATCTAAAATATCAAAATATTCATGTAATTTAAAAACCTGTATCATTACATTTTCTGTGAATATTAAATTAAAGATATTAAATCATTTCTTAATTTGTTCTAAGAATTTATACTATTCAAAAGAAGTAAAAGGTTCTGGTGAGGAGATGGGGAAGGAGCAAAGAGTGGGTGGAAGGGGTGGAGAGGAAAGAAAACAGTAAAGAAATGGAAGAATTGGCATACCAATAAATATTTCAGATAATATTGTCTATGTTCATAATAAAAATACTTTCAATTTTAGATAAATTATAAATCTTTTCATTTTCTCCCTTCCCCACCTAAACCCAGCATAGTTAAGAGCTGAACCCAGAACTTCATACATGCTAGGTCATCAGTTTGACAACTGAACTACAAGTCATCAGCTGTAAAATAAACTGCTGGTCAACAGTTAACCACTGAGCAACATGTCAGCAGCTGTAAAATAAAATGTCAATCAAACAAAAGCATTTAGGATAAAATATAACTGAGGATGCTGGATTTTCTATTTAACCAAAAGTTGTGAATTTACATTTTTTTGCCCTGAATTTACATTTTCTTTAAAAAAAGCATGACTTTTGAAGGTGTGCTTGCTAAGCAAAAGTTTGCAACTCTGCTCATTTCATCTATTAAAAGCCTAATGTGTTAGACGTTTTTAGCAAGAGAACAAACACCTCAAGAAAAAAAAAGGTAAAATATTTAATTTTATGTAAATAAGCAAAACGTAAGTTCTGTACATTGAATGAATAATAATTTTATAGGAACATTTAGAATTTACATTAATGTATTTTCAGGTTTTAAATTACAGAATCATGCTCTCAAATTTCAGATGACTAAATGGATGTGATGGAACAAATCTATAAGTCCCACATGTAGGTCAATTAGAAGTTTTCAAGGCTGGTCTGTGCTAGAGAGTGAGACCCTATTTCAAAAAACAAAAAGTAAGAAAACTAAACAACAACAACAAAAATTGCGATGAGTATAAAATTTAACTTGTTTGAAACAAACTCAAATCACTGAAGATCTATATAGTTCAATACAATAGAGGGAAATTTCAGTAAGTTTTAAATTGGAGTATAAAATCTCTTTTAGGAGACATATATAATTCAAGATCATAATTTCTCTAAAATATATACTATCTTTTACAATGTAGATTGTTTTCAGAAAGTAAATTAATGTATTTTAGGTATTAATTTTGCTCAAAACACTCACAACATTGCTACCTAGTAAAGTTTTATTTGGCATTTGCTGTTAAATATATACCTAAAATTAGCTGTAACTCTTTGGATCATTTCAAGCTATATGACAATTGAACATTTAATATAGTACTTACACCATGGAAAACTGAGGTGACCGGATGGTAAACTGAAAAGCAAAATGCTCAGGAAGACCCACATTCTATTCCAGACTGCCATTTCACAACTTTTGCAACCATCCATGATATGTCACCTCAAAAGAAAGGGAACCTTCTGGAAAACAATACATCTTAAGTAGCTGTAATAACTCATGTTTAAGCATCATGTGTGGGGCTGGAAAGATGGTTCAGTAGTAAAGAGCACTGGTTGTTCTTGGAGAAGACCCAGGTTCGAATTCCAGTACCCACATGGCAACTAACAACCGTCCATAACCCCAGTTCCAAGGGGAACCGATGCCCTCTTCTGTCCTCTGCAGGCATAAGAGTCATACATATAAAAATAAATAAAATTTTAAACAATTAAAAAATAAACAGGGTGTGAGTTTTATAATGTTATATTAGAAAGAACACACATTATGTACAATGATAAAACTCTCCATAGATGATCTTTCTAAATTAAAGCAATCAATCAATCAATCAATCAAAGAAATTAGAGATTCAGAGGTAATTCATAATGTCTAGGATAATTCATTTCACTGCAATAGTCTCAACTGTCTTCACTGAGAGCCACTACCAACGAAAACAGAAGACTAAAACACCAAAAGCTAAGAACTTCAGCATATTTTCATGGAAACATTGCTAGTAAGGAACACTGCTAATTCAGTCAAATCTGAATATCTCATCACAATTTTTAAATTTTTATTCTGCAGGAAAATATTAACCCTAACAAAGATTCTATATGTATAAAGCACCTCTTTTCATTTTCTTTGCTCTTTATTTGTTATTATTATTATTATTGAATTTTTGTGTAATTCATACAGAACATCTCAGTCAGTCTTAATCATCTTTATACCCCCTTCCCTACTGTCACACTTTCATAGCCTCCCCACTGGACTTGATATTTTTTGTCATTTGCCTTAAAGCCCATTGTGTCACGGGTGTGTCCCCAGATGTCCTTCAGTACAAGTTTATCTACTGAGGTCTAGGCCACCTATCTAAAAAATTAAATAACAGAAATTTTGCAGGATAAATTATCTCCAGACTATAATCCAATCTATATGACAGAAAGCAACTTAGCTGCCTAAGGAATAATATAATAATCTAAGGCAATCTGATTCTTCATTTAGGAAAAGGGATACAGAAAAAAATTAATTGTGTGTATGGATTAATGTTATTAAAATGTTTGCTTTACCCACTCTTTAAAATGTTAAGAATAAGATCACAAACAAACATAAATATCAATGTTACCTAAAAGAACAGTACATTTAAAGAAACTTTATAGTAGGGACAGGGCTTTACTTTTTTAAGAGAATATATGTTATTATTTATACCTTTAAATCTCCTAATTTTCTCATGAGATTCATTAAAGAAACTAAACAAGGCCTGTTTCTCTGTCAACAAAAGTTATTTCTGTAATACCTTCTAATAATCTAGTTCTTCCAAGGGAAAACAAATGTGATCTCCCAGTGGGTGAATCTATTCCCCCACATGGTTAGCTACTATTATAAAAATCTATACAATGGAAATGCTTGACTATATTATAATAAAAATGAAAAATCTGAAAATTCCCAATATTCTGAGTTGCAATCAGTGCTGAGAGTTAGCTGTATATTACACACACACACACACACACACACACACACACACACACACTTCAGTTGGGTTTTTTCTTTACCATTCTCTAACCCAATCCATGGCCGTAAATAGATTTTCTATTTTTCTCCCAAATACCCTCTTCCAGGCCTATTCTCTCCAATGGTTTTATCTTTACAGTGAAGAAAACCCCTAGGAACTTAACTTGGGTTTCTGAGCCTGCTTTAAACTGCAATATTTTTTTTCTCCAAACTAGTGCTTATATTATCCCTCATTCAGTTTTGATTAAAACTGTATTTCCTACTTTATCATGATTGTTGTATAATTATATGATTCTGTTATCACATAGTGTAAATGTCTAAGCTTAGTGATGTTATTTTAATTATCCTTAATAAAACATAATGAATGATCTGGGCCTAGTGGCTCAGGCCTGAATTCCCAGCACATCAGAACACAAAGCAGGAGGACTGACTGGAGTTCAAGGCCAGCCTGAACTTGTGTCCTAAGCCAGTCTGAGCAACATAATGAGATTCTGTCTTAAAAATTTAAAAAAGGAACTTAACTCTTCCCCAAAATTTGTAATACAAATCCAAATCTCCAAAACCATTAAATTTTATTTTTTAAATTGTTGTTATTTTTCTTGAATGTATATAGTCACTCATTCTATTTTGACTTAAAATGGAGTATATACATTAGCTGATGAAATTGATGTTATTCCCAGTCTCTAACACTTGAAATCTATATGAACTTAAGCAAAAAAAAAAATCTGTGTATCTTTTCTCATATCTCAAAAATATATTTTAATACCTGTGTCACAGGAATAGTGTGAGATTCAGATGAGATAAAATCTGGAATACTTTAAGACCCAAGCAAAAGAATTTTAAAATGGTAATATAATCATTGACACAGTTAAACCCAGCTGCTGGCATTGCGTTTTCTTGTTCCTGAGAGACGCTGTTTCAAGAACAGTAGTCCTCCTTTCTCTATGGGTTTTCCATGGTTTCAGTTACCAATAGTCAGCTGAAGTCCAAAATTTCAAAGCATTTCAAAAATAATTCACAAATTTAAATAACTTTTATTGCAATATAGTTATAATTATTCTATGGAATTTCTTGTTGTTGTTAATCTCTCACTGTCCCTAATTTGTACATGAAACTTTATTTTTTAAAAAGAGATGCGTGGCCTTTATGTTCTTATAAGCTCCACGGCAAACACATGGAAACAGTTTACGCTTAGCATTATTAAGTAATGTTAAGAATAATGAAATCCAAGGCGAATTTGGCAGACAACCAAGTTCATTTAGCACTTACAAAAAACATTTTAATCCAATTGGCCCTGTAGTTCACAGGGATCCTAAAGTTGTTACCAAACAAGCTCAGCTGTTGCCATTAAAGTATCAGAGCTCAGGAAAGACATCTAGTTTCATTGGCAAGGTGGTGACTTCTGGTGGCACAATTAAGACAAGATCCTTATCACTGAGACGACATATTCTTCTATTATTTCCCTAAAACATACCAGACCACATTGTGCTGCCTGAAAAACACAGTTTAAAAATTTATTATCTGACGTATTTCAATACAAATGCTGTTGCTTCACTGTAATGCTGCCTTGCAGAAAGATAACCTGAACATACAGAAACTGACTATAAAAGTTTTCTTCTGTAGACTTATTATGAAGATTTCATTTAGATTGAGGACCTATTATGCTACATTCCAAGACAAAAGCCTAGTTGTGACAAAAATAGCCTTTCTGACTTACCGTTTGTTCCCAGCTTTCAGGGGGTTTTTGGTGGCTAGCAAATACAAAATAACACCTTTCATTGTCTTTCTTTTGTTGTCAGGCACTGACAAGAAAGTAAAACAGAAAATCTTCAAATTAGAGAAATGAACATTCAATGAGTTTTTCTGAAATCTGAATTACTGTCTGTACATTCATTTTAAATGTTTTCTAAGACTGGCAGTATGGTACAGTGATTAAAGGCACATATCAAGTCGAACGATCTGAGATAGATCACTGGGACCCACATAGGTTTCCTACCACTTCCATACTAGTGGCATAGTACAGATGTATGTGCACTTATATACACACACAAACAAACTCACACACAAACACACACACACCCTCACACACATGCTGCACACACGCACACTCGCATACACACATTAATAAATATATGCAAAAAAACTTAAAATGAATACTTAGAAACCAAAATGTTCAAGGAGGTATACTATTTTAAAAATAATCACAGCTTTTGTACTTCTTTTCAATAAAAAAAAATTGGTATACTATTGGTAATGTCTAGCCAGTGACTTCAATTAGCTAAACAATATAAATGTATGCATTTAGAACTGGTGAAACAGTTACCCATAAAGTTGATGAGCAACTGGTTTTGATTCTGAATGACAGCTTCAAAAGATTTACTTACACCAAAGGTTAAAACCAACTTTAATGGTGAAATGAAAATAATCATACATATTTTTTGAATTTTAAAAATGTAATCCTTTCCATAATAGCTAAAATTGATTTGTTTTCAATGTTACTTTTGGCTAATTTCATTTTTGTCATGTTTGTTTGGGAGATGATGTATTGTCTCCTTTCTACTTTATATGGACTGAGGGGCTGCAGGGTCAACATCACCACAGTGCTCTTAGAAAGTCAAAATTTCAGTTCTCAACCAGAAGCTACTGAATCAGAATTTGCATTTTAACAAGATTTCTAGATTATAGGTCTGCATACTAAAGTTTGAGAATAAGCTATAACTTCCTAGAAACAGGAGTTTAAAATAACAAGTCATTAGAAATGATCTTGATTGATTATAAACTGTGTATTGGCTCTATTTCTAAAGTGCCTTGATGCTGTTAGAGCTATCTAGCTGTGCATTTTGTCGAATATTAGCCTCACACTCCACATTTGTTTATTTTTCTGTACAATTTTGTGGCATTTACAAAGTGTGTGGTGTTCAATGGATTTATTCATTCCTCCTGTAGATAACTGTGCATTACATTCCTTCACATTATGCTAGGAAAGAATACACTGTAAATACTTTATCTCAGGATGTCAGAACTGAGTTCACAGATGAACAACAGTTGCAAAGAATGAGAACCTTAAGAACTGGACGTAACTGAAGGCAAGAGGAAAAAAAAGTCAGTGTTAATCTGAGCATATTATTTTCTGATATAAAGAAAATCACAATGGGAGTGTAGCCAGATAAAAAGGTTTTGTCCTACTACTTGTTTATGTGGTATAAGTCTGTGTCCGTGTGTGTGTGTCCGTGTGTGTGTGTGTGTGTGTGTGTGTGTGTGTGTGTGTAGTGGTGTGTTTAACGTTCTCATAAGTGTCTCTTTAAAAATCAATGTAGTTATATATGTTGGAAGATTTTTTTATCCTAGTAAACTGCCATGATATAAAACGTATGGTATTCTAATCATTCAATATTACAAGAAAGAGAGAAGCCAACACAGGCAATTTCAAAATGATTATGTATTTCACAGTAAGCTGAAATCCTAGCCTTGTCACCTAACACTCTGCTTGTTCTCTTTCTTCAGCCTGACTTCCCATATCCTCTAACTTTCTTCTCTTCTTCCAAGTAAAATGAGGCAGCACAGGGTTATTCAGGAAAGAAAGTAAAACTTTGCTTTGAAATATTTTGCCTGCCTACCTTTTTGCCTGAAAGATACTCAGTAACACTCAGCATATACTTTGACATACAGAATGATTAAATGTTAGAAAGCTCACTCAAAATCTTCCCTAAGAATCTTCCCTAAGTTTTATTTAAAGCTTCATGAAAATGTACACTTAAGTCTGCAGGGTAAATATGCACTTAGAAAAATAAAATCATTCTTAAAGGAAAGTATATTGTAGTTACAATCAGTAATGAGCTTTTCTAATCATTTCAAAAACTTGAAATATTTATACCGCATAATGCACTTATATTTTATTCACATGGCCTCCCTGTCAAGACATCATTTAGTGTATCTTGTAATCTAATATACACAATGCAGGGGCATTGAATGTCTCAATTTAAAATAAAGTGTTTAACAAAACTGAGTCAGAATAGGAAATTGCCTTTCTTAATAATGCTAGATGTGCATAACATTCTGATAAGATTCCAGTCCTACTGCATTTCAGCAAAGGTAATTAAAAAGTCATACATGACTGTGTTTTGGAAGTCTAAACATATTGGGAAGTAGGAAACATGTGTCCATATGAAGTAAATTAATTAGTCTATCACCAAATACCTTACATGAACTCTTGGAGAACTCCTTCCACATCTGTGAGCTTTGGTTTTCTTATGTGTTAACTGAAGGGTTTGGGTTAGGTGAAAGTTCTGGTCCTTTCCAGTTCCAGAGTCTATGAAACCTACACTATACTTAGTGTACTATAATGTAAAGAGTGGCATTCAGTAAATATTTGCTCAATTCAATTTACTCTCACTACTCATGACTTTGTTGTTACTGCTGTTAATTGCTCCTGCCATCATTTACAATCCTTCCCAACTCTCACATGTAATGTATTGTCATTCCGGGAAAGCCACAGGTTTTTAGATATCAATGAGTCAGTGCAGTGAAGATAGTAATACGTGTAGAGCCAAAGGACAAGGGCTAATTCTGTATATACTGTCTTTCATGAACCATGTCAAGACATTTCTTTTTGTTATTGCAAACAGCCTTGAAGTAATTTAGAGCTCCTCACTTTCCATGTGAAAAAAATATTCCAAGGAGGTGAAGTTATTTGCTAAAGGCTACCCTGTAGATGCTATTAAATTATAAAATACCCAGTGTTCACATAGTTTAAATAAATCTTTTACTCTCACTTACCATGTCCAAAACCACAGGAAAATGTTTATAATCCTGAAGACAAAATATGATGATTTGCATATTGGAAGCTTAACATACTTTGGTTTGTTGTGATAAAAACCAAGCTACAGGAAACTGATTAACATTCATGTTCAAAGATGACCTATCTGAAGAAAACCCACCTAAATTCATAGACAATTTTGCACTAAAATAAATTGAATAAAAAAATACAGATTCTCTACAAGAACTGTGAATTGGAACATAACAATAAATATTTGCCACACTAAGTAAACTGATTTTATGGAGTGGCATTACAATAGGTCATAATTCGAATTCTTCCTGCAAATAAAATTGAAGGAATGTATAAGTATCTGGTGTGTATACTATTAGCATGCCAATAGATAGAACTACTATTTTCTGATATACTTTTCACAAGATCAATGCATAAAGATACTAAATGAAAGGAAATTATAATGCAAGAAGGAACCAAGTGACAATTTTTTAATACACATGTATGTACTTATGGTATAGATTTTATTGTTTAATGAAAGATGGATTAGTGTTTTTTACATTCATAACTTTGATAAAATATATTCAGAGAAGCAAGAAACACAAAGCAGAAAGCTGAGAAAAGCCCTGGCTAGCAATGTGTTTGATGTTTTGCCTCTTATTAACTGGATATTTAACTGATTTCACCTGTCTGACATTCAGTCCCCTAAACAGGCATAGCCAAGCCTTCTTTTTCTTTTCAGCTTTTATAAGACTAGAATAAATAACTACTTTAAAGTAATAAATATACAGAGTGCATATTTAAGATGTTAACAAGAATGAATCAAAAGTGTGGCGGAAACCAATTTTGATTTTCATTTTGTATGATGATAGCAAATTAATTGCGAAATCAGTTCAAGTATCAGTTTGCATTCTATTCACGTGAAGATTTCAGAAAGAAATGAACTTTCACTTTCTTAATTAATTTAATTTTATTATTGTCAAACTAAAGGAAATATTAGATTATTAAAACATCTTTTGTACAATAAAAACCTCTCCTAGGATATCTTCTCTTCTTATTCCTGTGCTTTTTTTGCTACACAATTCTCAACACTTCAGATGAGTGGATTAGATAGATAAATCATTTCCTGTATGCAATGGAAATGGGAAACTATAACCATTACCATTCCCAGTTTAAAAACTTGTACTTATCCAATACTTAAAACATTAGGAACAAAAAAGGAGAGTTTAACTCCATGAACAGTTGCATACCTTAAGAATGTAAAGATAATAGAAGCAGTTATGATTTTAGCAAATCACTCACTCTTCTAATTTCAAACCATAATTGAAAAAGGCTTCATTTTACATTTTTTATCTATTAATGACAATGCAATCTTTCTACACACATAACTGAGTCTCAAAAGACACTTTCAACCTAAACTATTTTTTCTCTACTGATAAGCCGGTGCTTTAAAATTAATGCTTCTTCACAGGATACAAATCTTGAGGCAACATGTCACATAAGTCATCAATGTTTCCCTTTCTGGGGAAAAGGATGCTTTTAGGATATGCCTCCTTGATGAACATCAAATGAATAATGATATCATTTTCAAACATGATTAGATTGAATATTATTAGCCAGTCTATAATATCAAGACATCTTACCTAATATTCTTCATTCTGGATACTGAATGATCAATAAACTCTTCAGATAAGAGAATTCTGCTCAGACAATGACATGCAATTTGGAATGTTAAAATAAATTATTATTACATATTATTATGTAATAATTATTATTACATATTATTCCTCCCCTGCCAATTCCAAACAACATTGCTTGAACCTTATAGAATGTGCAATAAATGATAATAGGAAAATTGCCCCTTTCCTCACACATACAGAAAAAACCTCTACAAGAATAAAGGTTTTTTTTAAATAAAAAAATAAGGATTAACTTATCGCTGGACATGATTACTGTGGATGTTTGTATAAACACAAATTGTCAAAGGTCTTAAAATCTTGCATGGGAGCCTGTGGAATGTTTTTGAGAAGGCGTTACCCTCTCAAAATATTTAAACTTATGCCATTATGACAGTCCCACCAAGCAAAAAAGCAGCAGGAAATAAAAAGATTGTTATTGAAATAAATAAAAGGAATGGCCTATGAAAAAAAGACAGATGGAACAGGATGGGACCCAGAGAAATAGTGTAAGGAATGTACAGTAAGTAATTTTGAAAAGTTGGAAATACTCCCCAAACCACAATATATGAATCCCTAGATGTAACCAAAGGGAAACAGGCATTTTCAGAAATAATAAAAATACTATGAATCAGAAAAATTCCACTGAAAACCTTATTTGAAATTAAAAACAGCAAAAGACTGGGACAGTATGAAGCCTTCCTGGTAAAGAAAATTTGACAAATTTGCAAGCAATTTTGAAAAAGAGGCTGCTCTTTCTTATTTATTTAAAGCTTCTTTGAGGTCACTGGAGAGTCCAAAATGGCTAGTGGGCAGTACAACATAAAAGAGGTATGGGAGTAGGAAAATTAGGGGGTTAATTAAAGAGGAAGCAATGAGAAAACACAGAAGAAAAGAAAAAGAAGCAAGTTATAGCTGCTTGCCTGTGTCTAAAGAAAGAAAAAAAATAGATTAAGTTGAAGCAGGTGCTAGAAAGAAAGCTGAAGTAGGTAAAAGCAGCAGAAATGAAGAGTGTAGAAGTGTCCAAGCATGTGTGTGATGTGTGTGCAAAATGAGGTAGGGTGGGGATAAGTGAGCTTCTAAGTGGCTGGGAGATGACAGTGCCTAGTCATTGCTGTTTGAGGGGGAAGATGGAAAATAGTTAGGCTTGGACAGAAAAGTGTGATGAGTAAAATGATATAAATATGCCGATAAAGAGAAATTTTCTTTCCCACGGTAGAGTTTTTTTTTTAGTTCTACTTATTTACTTTATGCCTTGTTTTCTGGCTGTTACAATACCTTCCCACCTTATCCGCCCCCTTAATTTAGAGAAAAGAAATAGAATTTCTTTGAACCACCTACTGCAAGAAATTTTCTCCCTGTTTTGCTGTTGCTAACATCTTTTTCTTGAAAAAATCTTCCACTGTGGCCTGTATCACGAAAACACACATAGCAATTAACTCCATCATAAGCCCCTAAATCCTGCAGCCAACTCTTCCTTATTTTTGTGCTCCGTATAACTTTCCATGTCTACTTCTTGGATAACCTCAGACTAAGAAAGGCTATTTTTCTAAAGGTGGGGAGTTATCGGATTTTTAAATGAACATCTTAACCTCTTACCAAAATTAATTCCTCCCACCACATGCTCAAAGCATTTATCACATTGTATACTAGTTGTAGAAGAGTCTCCCAGCTCAAAGAGGCCCATGCCACATTTTTCAGAATCTCTTTCATATTCTTAGGTCCTAGCCCTTTGTCTGACACAATAGGTGGCTAATTAATGTTTGTAGATTCTTTGGTGAATAAATAAACCTCCTTTAAAATATGTAAAGCAAGATTATTGGTGGAAATTAGCTTTCAGGTCTTCATCCCCAGATAATTTCCTTTCCTACTAATAAAAAACGTGGCAGCCATACGTATTTCCTTGATGTAGCCAGTGCTTTATACAGTCTCCTTGTTGGTGTGCCTCCCTGTGTTCCCTGAAGACTCTTATAAATCCTGGCCACAGGCTGTTGTGGACCGGCTGCAGGGAGAAAAGGACAGACAATTTTCTGCTTTTAAAATCCCTTACCAGATTTCTTCCTGCCACCAGCTATCTGGAAGCTCTCAATCAGGGATTTCTATCTTGCAAAAATATATAAAGTTTTGAATACGGATGGAAGTAATAATCTGAAACCTGCAGGCTCCTCTCCCAGGCCTTTCAGCTGCAGAAAGCCACTATTAACATCCATCAGAACAGTGTTCACTCGGGCGCTAAGGGGGGAGGGGGGCAGGGGAGAGGGTCGCGGGGGTTAAGGTTCTTTAGGAAATGATTGAGCTCTAGAAAATGAATGTTTTATGCTTGATCTGAGTTCCCTTCTCCTTCCTGTATTTCAAACGCACAGCAACTTTTAAGTTTGAGGCAGCGATATATCATGTAAAGGAGGCTTTCCATCAAAGGCAGTAAGAAAAAAATAGCTAGAAAGCCCACATTTACAGAATGGAAGAATTCGCTACTGCTGTCCGCCCCCCTCCTACCCCGCCCCCACTCCCCCACTTCAAAGGAAAAAACAGTAGCTAAGCAGTTTGTTGTGGTCCCCCTGGAATCTAATTTCTTTCCGAAGGTAAAAAGCTCCAGTCTTCAGTTGGCATCCACACGCCCTGCTCGGGGCCCCTCCCTTTTGCCCTGTACAACCTTCTCCAGTTGCATGCGGCGGCCCTTCTCTAAGAACTAAAGAATAAACTGTTCAAGATCAGGGGAAAGAGAGATTGGTTTCGAATTCAGGAAAGTGGTTGTTCCTAAAAAGGAGTGGAGCAAGCCCCTGAAGGGAAGCCACAGCGGGCTTCTGTGAGGTAAAATCCTATTCAGGAATCTTCCCAATTTGGCGCGTCCATCCACAGAAGTGACTGAGCAGCAAGCAGTCTTAGAATAAAGAGCACGGTGGCTTCCCCTTCGGTGCTGCAGAGCCTGAAGCCTCCCCCGTCTTCAACTTCCTATTTCCAGCCCCTCAGGAGCAGAGGTCCCACGCTGCGCCTTAACCTTCACCCCTCCCCCACAGCCCCGTCTCTAAGCTAAGGCGAACCTCCTCTCCTTCTAGAACTCTCATTCTGTTGATTTGCAGACAGAGACAGCCTGGGGATTTTTAAGAAGCCACGTTCTTAGCATCCTTCCTGATCACCCTGGGGTGCGGGGGGGTGGGGGAGAATCCCGCAGAGATTCAACCCTGGTAACTGTTAGTGCTGCATATGAAGAACTTGCCCTCTATCGTACCATTGAACCACTAAATTCAGTGTGAATCCAGAAGGTGTGAGCAGGAAAAGGGGAAAGAATGGAGCCTGCGTGTGTTTGGGAGGAGGAGGGCAGAGACCCACACCTGGCTTTGATCCCTGGATTCCCCATGTGCCGCAGGCAGGTGGCACCTTGGCGCACCCTAGGGGATCAGGGTTCCCTGGAGAGGCACAGGGGGGCTGGAGCGCGGGAAGAGCAGGGGGTGGGAGGACGCGAGAGCAGCTGCGCGCAGGGAGTGCGCCGGCCCGGGTGGCTCGCGGGTGCTCCCGGCCCGCACTCGCCGCTCGCCCTCCAGCGGGCCCGCGGAACCTCGCTGCAGCTGACATCATAGCTAGAGGAGGGGCTGCTGGAACGAGGGGGAACCTTGCAAGAACTGGGTTTCCGGGCCTCGCTCCTGGAGGCGCTCGCTAGCCACTTGGCAAACTCAGCGCCCTGGCGGAGGCGGCGGCGGCGGGGGACTGGAGTTGGGTGCGGCAGTTCTTAATTTAGCAGCAGGAGAAAGGTAGATTTAGACCTTGGCGTGTCCATCTCCTGGTTCTCTTGCAAAACCGCCCGCAAGCAGTCCTCGCTGCCTCAGATGAACCAAAGACAAAAAAGGTGAAACATGGACATATGCTATCAGTTTTCAAATGCCCCCGACCCCACAGACAAATACGCAGGCAAAGATAGCCTAAAACTATCTCTTCCTGCCACTGTGAGAATGTTTCAAACAAAATTAAAAGTGGAATTCCATTCAATTTTACAAAGTTGTAGCGTGTCTGCAAGCGCGTACCCCTCCCCCTCCTTTTTCCCCCTTTTTGAGTCACATCTCTTTTACTTAAGACAATCTCTTTAAGTCACCAAGCACCCGCACCTTTTTCTGCGCAGTGCCATGTTCGCAGTTCTTCTCTGCACGCTCCTCAGGTTGTTTGCTGGTTGCAGTTCTAGGACCACGCGGCTCCTCTGGCCCCATCGCTCCCTCTTCATCTTTTTACCCCCTTTGCCCACGGCTTATATTCTGAACACCGCCCCCGCCACACACACTCTATCCTTTGTACAGAAACATCTCCTAGGCTGGTATAAATCCAGTCTTGAAAAGTTTCTTCACAAGGAAAGATGAGTGTTGTGTTGTTGCTGGTTACTATTATTGTGGTAGTTTTTCAGTGTTGCCCTTTAATTTTCTCTTTTTAATTTTTAATTAAATTTTTAATAAAATTTTTTGTCCTAGCCCCTCTTGTCTCCCGGGTTTGCTTCGTGGTGGGTGTCGCAGTGGCACAAGTTTGGATTCGCAGGCTCAAAGACAGCATTTTGGAAGGGCACTTGGTTCACAGAGGCGAGTGCCCGCCTGCAGGCGCGCACACACCTACTCCGTGCGCGCATCCTAGCGCCCTGCACCCCCAGCCGCAAAGGCGGCTAACGCAGTGGAGCCCTCAATAAATCACCGGACGCAAAGGGGCCATCTTCGCCCAAGCTCTAAAAACTGTTTCCTTGGGGGAGGCACGGAAATGGCTCCCACAATCCACTCTGGGACAGGGACACCCCAGGGACGAGTCGCTTTGCTACTATGCGCTCATATGGAAGTGATGTCTCCAACCTGAGGCAGGCTGACGCTCCGCTCTTCGAAAGTCTCCAAAGCAATATAGGTGCTTTTTAAAGTCACCTTTTCTGATGGCACGCTTTCCAAGAGGCGTTTTCGCGAAAAGGAGCCTTTTGGGGACTACACGCTCTAGGAAGATCCTTCTTTGTGGAGCGATGAACTGCTTTCGGTCTGTCTTAGAAAATGCCATGCATTCCTGACATAGGTGGGCATTCTTTTGGCTAAGGGATTTCAAGTCATTCCTCTAGAGAAAGAGAAAAGCTTTTGCGTAGGGCTTCCCTTAGAAAAAAAGTCTTTTTTAATTTTTTTTTTTTAAATTCACAAAAGGATGCCAGTTTTCCGCTACTGGGTTATAAGTTGTCTTTTTTAAGAGGCAGAATTTTTCTCACCTACCATCTCCCACATCCATCAGATTCTAGCTTAGCAGAGCACTCTAAGTGGGTCGGTAAGGAAGGGCGAACCAGGAGGACCTTCCCAGGGACCCTGTGTACACTGTGCAACGCACGTTTCTGTCTCGGTGCGGCGAGTTTCCGACCCCAAGGGTTTGCGCTAGTCCACCAAGGAGTCAAACCCGAGCCTACAGAGTCCGGAGCGCAGCTGGGCTGGCCGCCTTGGGTCCAGGGCTTATTCGCTACTGGAGCATTGCCCCTCAGCTTGGGATGCTCTGGGAGATTACCCCAGTAGTCTGGGGCTTCACCCCAGTATCCCCGCACTTGCCCCATCAGAGTTTCATGCAGCTTCCCTCAAACTGGCAGAATCAGATAAAGTGGAAGACCTTTTTGCACAGCCAATGTCGGAGAAATTCATGCGCGGACACTTTTCTGACAAAAGTGAGTTTTTGCAAAGTAACCAAACCGAGCGGAGGCAGTGTCAAAAAGATTTTCTGTGCGAGCTCACCTCCAGGGCTTGCTCTTTTATTACCTCTAGAGACGAGAACCGAGAAGGGAGGACACCAGCAGCGTCTCTAAGCCCACGCTGTGGTCAGTGGTCCAGATCCCAAACGCAGGCAAGTCAACGTCCTAAGTGCGGGATGTGCCATGCCTCCCCAGCCGCAGCGGGTTCTGGCACCCGGACTGAATACTTACCTATTCAGTGACTCCTTCTGAGTAGAATGAAGAGGGGAAGGAAAAGGAGAAAAAGGCTTCCGCCTGCTCCACGAAGACTGCGATTGCTGTAGCGGGCTCTACCGCCACAGCTCGCAGTCCGCGGAGCAGCTGTAGTCGTGGAGGCGTGGAGTGAGGCTGTTGGGGCGGCCCGGCTGGCTGGGCTGCCTGTACCGCCTGGATAGCCTTGACCACTGCCACTCGGTGCACTCTGCTCTCCGTGCTTTCTGCTGTGCTGCGCGATCCGCTGCTGGCTGCTCTGGCTCACAGCTCCTCCCGCCCTGACAGTTCGTCGACTGCAAGGAGCCACAGCCAAGCCAGCCCTTTTCAATACAGAGGGGGGGAAGGGGGGCGGAAGGGGGGTGAGCGAGTGGAAGGCGGGTGGGGTGGGGTGGGGGAAAGGAGTGAACCATTGCCCTAGCAGCCTGTTGGGGGGGGTGGCGCAGCACCAAACACTGGGTACCCCCCTCTGGGCCCCACTCCCTGCACCCCACAACCCACTCCAGCTCAGGAGGAGGCCTCTCCCAGCGGACGAAGAAGCCCGGGAGCCGTGCGGGGGCGAAATGGAGGTAAGCTTAGGAAGTTAGAGCTTGCCGCCCAGAGAAGGAAGTGGAATGCGCTCTGCCTGCACACCAGCCTGCGGGACCCAAGGCATAAAGAAATGTGGGGCTTTCTGACAGCACGCGTTGCGGTGCAAAATAACCAGGGCATGCATCTCTCCCCACGACCCCCTTCTCCTTGCACTTTGCACCTTCACTTTAACTTTAACTCCTTTATATTATCTTAAAGAAGTTTGATTTTTCTTGGTCTGTGTGTTTTTTTGAGATCCCTCTGGCTGCCAGGACTCTTCCAGCAGAAGCATTTTCTCATACAAAGGATACTTAGGACAGACTAATGGAAGTAAGGGCGCGAGTCTGGAAAAGCTGCAGTTTGAGCCAAGGGGCTGTTTCTGAATATGTCACATTCAACTGTAAGCTGTAACTAATGCCTCGGTTGCTTTTCCAGGCTCATCCTCTGGGGTGGGGTGCAGGTGTGTGTGTGGGGGGCGGTTGGTCTGAGGAGGAAACCCAGCATTTGGCTAGCCCAGAGAAAAACTAAGTGTAACATGAAGCAGGTCGATGCCTGTGGGCTGCTTTGGGGGGGGGGGGTTACGATGTGAACAACGAATTTTAAAGACGAGAAAGGATGCAAGACAAGGAGGAGCCCAGCCTGGAGCTTCCAGGCTAGTGCTTGCCAGTATGCTTGGCTGCCTAGCCGGTGACGCGGGTCGGGCACAGGGTGTCAGGTCTCTCGCAAGCCCAGTGAAGCAATTATGCCTATGGTGGCTGGTTTGTGGCTCAGATGTGTCATGACTATTAAGAAGCAGGGGCTAATTCCTTACTCCTGAAATGGGATTAAAAACAAACAGCAGCAGCACCCAAATCTCCCTGATTTTTGTTTCAAGAGATCAGTCCTTATATTTGACCTAGAGGCCAGAGAAGGGACAAGTGAACTGTCAAAACTGCTCTCTGTAAATGATGTGTGTTTTAAAGAGAATAATCCACTTTCTGTGCTTGGAGTGAAGAGAAGCTTAGATATCTGGTTTTCTGCTTTGGTTTTGGAAGTGCAAAGCTTTTTCCTGAAATAAAAGGAGCAAAAGTACACTGCTTTCTGTACACTAAAAGCACAATATTCATCTCTCACTTTCGTGGATTGAATGGAAAATGGGAGGGGAGACTGCATCGGCAAAGGGATAGAGTATGGAAAAGGAAATACTTTGCCAGTTATTATACGTTGATTTTCTCCAACAGCTTCTTACAAAAAACTTTTCTTGAAAGAGCAGATCTTTATGAATGCTGTGTTCATCTTCTTAACTCCTTTCAGTTCCTAGTTTTTATGGTTTAAATGTTGGTTCAAAAATTCCTGAACTTATTTCTTTCCTTTTGCATTTTCTTACACCTGAAACACGTGCTGAGAGAAAATCTTAGCACTGCAGGACAGGACAGTCTGCATGAAAGAAGTCACGAGGATAGATTTGTTTGTGGAGTTCCAGGGAGACACTTTAGAATTCTATTTTAGTCTTCTTGTAACTCTGCCTTCATTATTCATTGTATCTAGCACATGCATAGTTCTCTTCTTTGGAGAAAGGAATGTCTAGAAGATGAAATCAGAAGCTGTCAACTAGTTACTGGTCTGGCTCTTGGGGTTTGCACTGTTGGATGAGACTGTCATAGGGAATGGCAGGAACTCAATGAAAATAAAATTACTGATTGATTTAGAATTGTGTAACAAAGCTATGTTATGGGTGGTACTTTCAGAGCACTAATAATTATCCATAACACCTGTATTAAATACCGATTAGCTGATTTCCTAGGATTGCCATGTCAATTTTATGTAACAGTAGAAAACTAGCCAGTAACTGTTCTTAGTGACTGAATTATGACAGTAATGTTTGTAAGTGTATTTTATAATTCCTGAAACTGAAGCTCATAAAACACAGAGAATTTGCACAAGGGCATGGAAATAACCATTTTAGTCTCTGGACTTCTATCCAGAGTAGATAATTGTTAAATTAAGCTACATAGATGCTTTGTACTTAATGTAGATTCATCTGCAGTATAGAATACATATTTCATTTTATGTGTATAGTCCAAAAGAAAACATTGCTTATAGACCAAGGAGACTCGAGTTAAACTAACCACCTCAGAAAACAATTTGAAAAATTTAGTTTCTTGAAAAGATTGACAGAAATCCACATTTGAAAATAATGAAAAAAAAAAAGTCTTCATTTTCATTTCGCCTGTGTTCTGACTGATGGTGGCACCAGCGAGCAATAGAATAGCCCAAAACCAGACCACCTGTCAAAATCAAACTAACTCCAAAAGAACTGATAAGGACTCTGTTATGCCTGCAGAGGGGACTCTCCTTTACCAAATGTGTTTATGGACTGTCTGCATTATTATATTATCCTATTAGTCTTCAAGACCACTCCATGAAGTAGATATTATTACCTTCCTTTTTCTTTTAACAAACAAGGCAATAACAGTAGATAAAATGCCTAAAGTTTTATAGCTATAAAATCCAGAATTGGAAAATTCAAGCTCATGTTGTTTTCAGTGCTTAATGCGATCTGTCAACATATGGTCCTCAGATTGTGTATTTAAAGGTTTTCACAGTGTAAATTCCATCTGAAATAGTATAATTAATGAAAGACTTCAAGAGTAAAAACGGCATTGTGCCAATCTGTTTTTAAAGGAAGTGATACGAAGCAACTGTGATATTTACTGCACTTTGTGGTCCCCCCCCAGTGTTCCAGTTAGGAACCTGAATGATGATACTGTTAATGCATATGAACATGTAACTGTGGAAATACATAACCCATAAATATAGAAATATATTCCCTTTCTTATCTTTAGACTCAAAGTATTATTCTATAAATGATCAAAAAGGAATTTTTAAAAATGTCAGTGAGTACGATTGCTTCTCAGACCTGTGAGAATTGATTATTACTGAAAAATAATGTGTTATTCTGAAGAAGGATTGATCAGTTGTGGTCTCCAACTAAAAAAAAAAAAGCACAAAGAGATCACTATTTCACTGCCGATTAATGTATATGTTTATTACTGTACCCGAAGCACTTTTGATATGAGATTGACAAAGCCGATCAAAGCTTTCTTTTATTTCAATTGCTTTAAGGTTGAAATATCCATTATCAAGTAATCAGCCATCTAATTGTGATTTTCCATCCCTGGTAACCACTGAGCCATCTCTCCAGCCCACACATAAAATTTTAAAAAAAATTTAATTGTACCCTGGCATGGTGATGCATGACTTTAATCCCAGCACACAGGAGGCAGAGGCAGGTGGCTCTCTGTGAGTCCAAAGCCAGATCCAAAAAAAAAAAAAAAAAAACAAAACAAAACAAACAAACAAAAAAAACAACCACACATTTTATCTATCACATGATAGCTACTTTATACAAAAGTTCAGCTGTTTTGTGTTGTATAAAACAACTTGTGCTGTGCATTGTGCACAGATATTGTAATTAACAGACAATAATTGGTACTGGGAAAGTAGCTACAATGAGATAAAATAATTCTCCTTATTTCTATGTTTAATATTAGAGTGGTAGCAAGAATTACAATTAGTCACAGACAATGATACTCAATGGTTAAGAAAGGGACTTTAGATTTAGAATAAATATGAAGCCTCAGTCTGCAACTTCCTAGCTGTGTTGCTGCAGACAAACAAACCTCCAGAACAATATTGTCTAGCATGAATACCACTTTCCACATGTGGCTACTGAGCACATGAAATGTGATTCACCCAACTGAGATGTACTGGGAGCATAAACTTCATACACAAATTTGAAGGTGTCTTGTGATGTGAACAATCACCTACATACATAAGATATCTCAGGATTTCACATCAATTCTACTACATTAAAGTCTATATTCTTAGTAATTGGTTGAATAAATATATCATTTATATTAATTGCGCCTGTTTGCTTTTAGTAGTTTTAATGTAGCTGCATAAAACTTTAAAGCTACATGTGCAAATTGTTTTAAATACTTGGGGACAAAGTTTTCTTATTAAAAACTTTTGTTTCTTCATCTAAACATGCCAATAACATCCAACTCAAAGCATTTTAGTGAAATGTTAAGATGGTGCAGCTAAAAGGTTTAGCACACTGTCAGGCACTAAAAGTATTGTTCCCCTCCAAGACATAAGAAATTAAAATGTTATATAAACTTAAAACATAAAAATAAAGTCTAATGGCACTGGGACTGCCTGAAGCATAGACTGTAGTTCGAAATTCATCTTATATTGCAAGTCAAATCAATTGCTCTCTCTACAAGTAACAACATACATACATACACACACACAATAGTATGAGGAATGATAGTGTAACATAATATTAAAAATAAGTAAATAAAATGCTCTGAAAATTTTAGAAAGTACATTTTCAAATGTGCACATTCACACTATGGTTATTTGGAAAGACATCAAAATAAGTCTGAAACTGGTACAAGTACATGAAAGACAAATGAAGTCTTTCTGAAACTGAAAACAGAAATGGGAGAAAGCTTGCTCTTACAGAGCTCTGCACTGTTAATAGTTTTAACTGGAGTTTATTTTTTTAAACCTAGATAAAAATCCTATGCATAGTGAAGACACTAGAGGGTGCTATTAGTGAAAGCTTAGAAGGATATATAAACTTCTAATGCCCTTCCCCCTTTCCATCACTCCAGATTACTACAATCTGAAAAGGGCATACCTGTGAAATGAAACTAACAATTCTCCATTCCCTTCTGGATGTAACTTATTAGTTTTTTCTTTTTCTTTTTCTTTTTTCTTTCTTTTTCTTTTTTGGTTTTTGTCCTGGGACTAGTCCTACTACATTACCAAAACAATATTTGTTGCTTGCTATAGTGCTTGGGCAAATATGTGGAAAAGTTTAAAATGATTCCCTACTCCTAGAAAATCTTTGCTAAAAGCTCAAGAAGGGGAAACTAGGGGAAAAACCCAATGAAGGGTTTTCCAAGGAAGAAAGATTCTGATAGAAATTTCTGACTATTCCAACAACCTACCTAATAAAGTCATGATAATATAACAATTTGTAATCAGAGCATATAAGATTCATTCACCTCCAGGCTTGAACAGCTTCACACTTGCAGTGGACAAAAGCTGCAGCTGAGTTTCTTTTCTAAGCACCAAGGGACGGCAACCTTACATGTATAGCTGAATTTTGCTGAGGCACTGGACTCTTAATTATTCCCAGGACATAAGTAACCGTGTTTGGTGGCGTCCTCAAAGTTATGATTTTACACTAAAGAATGCATTTCTCCTACTCTCGGTTTTCTATATTTTATCAAGCGACACTTTCCAAACTCTGTGTTATTTACTGATACTGGATATCAGTTCGTGAACAAAGGACATTAAGAATTGAATGATCAGAAGCTATTGACAGCTTCAATTATTTTTCTCTTAGGAAGGGATTTGACTTGAAATAGCTAGATGTTGCACCATGAGGTGAAAAATTGTAAGAGGTTTTTGTTGAGGAAAAAAAAAGAGGCTTTTTTTTCCATTTGTTTAACATTGGGTATGAATTTTTCCATCTTTCCAACATTTCAGTGTAAACATATCTTTAGTAAGGTAGGTATCAGATACTGCTCTAAATTTAGGGAAAGCACCCACATATGAAAACACTCACATGTCGCCAAAAAAACATATTGACCCTGATAAAAATGCAAATTTTTCAAGAGTGCTGGACTAATCCCAGACTATTCTGAGCCCTCTTTACTCGTTAAGCCACTTTTTTCTAAGGTATGATTATGAACTAAGTAAATCAAACTTTTGTGTACCTGGTGAAATAGATTCCATTTTATAATGTATGATAACAATTATAGTGTATATTTTATTGAAACAGAAATCAGTATATCTTTTTTAAAAGAAAAAAAGCTCCTATTTAGTCAGAAAAATATTGAATGAATGGTAATTTTGAGCTCCTTTTTTTTTGACTGTATTTCTTCAGACATCTCACTTTTAATGATTAGATGTGTCAGCATCTATCCTTCTGCTTTTCATTTGAAACTGAGCATATATCTTATTAAGAATACTGTAAGTTTTTGCCTTTGTACCTCCAAAACTCCCCAAAACAAAAAAACTAGGTTCTGCTCAATAGTAAAAATGCAGCTAGTCTTACTCATTGCATTTATATTTCCTTTCACATAAGGTGAAGAATGATGGTTCATCTTACTTTCATGTAAAAAGGAAGATGTCTTGTATTTGTAAAAGCATAGATCTTTCTTGAGTAACATATAGATACATTGAAGCCACAAGTGCAGTTGGGCACACTATTAATCCTCTTGTGGTTCTGTTTTTTGTTTGTTTGTTTGTTTGTTTTGTTTTTTGTTTTTGTTTTTTTGGCAGGGTAGATAGTGAAGGTAAAGGCTTTATAGCATACAATGATGCCCCTTTCACAAAACAAAAGTATATCACAAAGCTGGCTATGAAAATAAAATATTGTATACATCCTTTCCACTTTGAATGCTATTATTAGTTCCCTTCCATCTTTTCTAGTTCTGTGACAGGGAGCAAAGAGTCCTTCAGAAATTTCCACCTCTTTTCACCTGTTTTATTTTCTTTTCAAATCCAATTTATTTTTGCACAATGTTTAGTTTTATTGTGGTGGGTTCAAGAAATTTGAGTTTTGTTGTTACATCTATCCCTAGTTGTCAAGTTCATACATTTCTGTGCTTACCTTAGGGTTATGATTTCTGTAGAACATATCTCTAAGCAGTGTCTTACAAATAACAAAATGCTATTACTTTGGCCTACATTATAAGCTTTGATTTCTTAGGTGATTTATTCTGTCAATGATTCTGAAGTGGATCAGCTCAGGTTGTAAATCTTTTGCAGCTCACTACAATAAGTAATGATATGTGATTAAAAGATGCTTAATATATTGGGACAGTGAAACTGGAGTACCACTCACACCTCCAGTTCTATCAATTATAAATTAGTCTTAACCATGAAATTGTAAAAATATTAGAAAAATTAGAAATAATAAAAAATCCAAGTAAAATGATTGATATAGGACATGAAATCAGGCATGTTATAAAGTAGTTAAGTGATACAGGTTTCCAAATGTACCATGCATATGAATTATTAATATCTCCACTTTCTTTATAGGGATCGATTGGAGCAGACCACGAATGAATATCCAACAAAGCTATACCTTAAAAGCGTATTTACAAGATATGATATGTGGCAGCAGTGAAGTATATCTCAATCAGAGACACAATAAAATATTCTGTATTTTTTAGCTAATGCTATAAGCTAACACTTCATGGAAGATTCAATGCTACTACAATTTTTATTATGTTCAATTTTATTTCTAACTTTCTGTCATCCAAGTCTATTTTTCAAATGTCTTTTACATAACCATTCATAAAAATTACATAATTTAACAGTTTCATAGAACTGTGTTGCCTGCTTGCCTTGGCATGTTTTATGGAGAGATTTGGGCCTGAGATGCAATGTAGACCAGCACGATTGTCAAATAAGCAATACCTTTAATATTATATTTGCTCTACCAAGAAGCGATAAACTGGAATTCAATAAAAATATCAATGAAATTAGCTTGGCTTAGACTTTTGTTTAATTCATAATAGATGAAAACAAATACAAAAATGGAAGATCTTTTGTCCCAACATCATATGTAAGAGCTAGTAACTTGCACTGTGTCTCAAAGGAAGAAAGTGGGACATAAAAAGTGGGCAAACTTGGAGTCCTGAGGTAAGGACGACAGTAAGGATCCTTTTAAACTTCTTTCGTTTCCTTTCTCCTCAGCTTTACTACCATCACCTTTACAACTTATCCTATGCTTCCTTTAAATTGTGTACGAGCACTCCAGTGAGTGAAATGCTCCTCTGGACACTGCTATGGGAAGAAATAGAAGTGATAGGGGAAAAAAAGATGGTGAAGAAATCTTTCCCTTCACAATAATTTCCACTCTGCACACTTTGGAGAAAAGTGTGGTATTTAGCAAGTGTTGGGGAAACATAAATTGGTGTCCACACTCAATCCTTAAACTCTCAAACCCTTTGAGTTCCCTGGACACAAGTTCAGGCAGCAATAAAAAATAACTGAAGTCAGGCATGGTGGCACAGAAATTTAATCTCAGTTCTTTGGAGGAGGCAGAGGCAGGCTGATCTCTATGAGATCAAGACCAGCCTGATCTACAAAGTGAGTGCCAGGACACAAGGGGCTACATGGGAGACATTGTCTCTAAATCAATCAAACAAAACAAAACAAAACAAAACAAAACAAAAAACCCTGAAGAATGGTGGAAGTTCTTGAGAATGGAAGATGCATATGTGGTGGCCCAGGAAACTTAAGGGGCTCCAGAGGAAAAAATCAGAAATTAGCAGATTGCGGTAACATAGAGGTGGTAAGTACATTTGTTTTGTGGGGCATCTGTTTCTAATATGCAAATATGTGTTACAACTCTCTAGCAGAGGCATGTTAAGTGTATATTCTACAGGTGAATTTTGAAACAGAATGAAAAAAAATACTGCTAGGTAGTTGTGAAGGTACACTGGGTTCTTCAAGCTTGCCAGCCCCATAATGATTAAATTTAAAACTCAGCATATAGCTATTAACAGTCATGCTCTGGAAGTGATGATATCTAAAACAGAGCATACTGAGTATCAAAAATGGAGACATGAAGAGTCATTTTTGTACATACATTAAACTGAAATGAAGAAATAAAAGGAATATGTACAAGTGACATAAAAAGGGATTCCACTGTAACTATTTTTTAAAATAATGTATTACATTTTTGTTTAGAATTTGTAGTGTGCATAATACAATTTTAATAAGCTCCTTTTGGGTGTTATGTTTTCACAACATGGCAGAACCAAACAGGTACATGATTGATATATATTAATTGAAACTACGAAGCCTGAATCCCATTTATGATTCTATATTTTTTAGTTAAAAAGCATTTGATAAGCTACATAGGCTTTTTGAATTCCAATTTCAATAACTATGTACTGAGAAGTAAAATTATTCTGAAAATTGTTATGAGGAATAAATGTGATAATGAACATAAAATATCTGATGGAGCACCTAACACAAACATTTTAATGTTGATTAACACTGCAAAAATTTGAACTTCATGAGACATGTAAAGTGGTTGGTCCTGGAGTGATAGGACTATAAGAGATTGCTGTTTTCCCCCTTCATTCTCTTGCCAATTTGTTCATTTATTCATATACAAGTATTTATAGAGAAACTATATATTTGGGGTATTCTCAAAGTATTCTTTAAAACTCTATTCTATTTCATATGCTTTATAGCTGTAGTATGTGAATTATATAAGGCTGAGTACAACCCAAGGCAAAGGGAAACAGGGACCTTTATTTGTAGAAAGTGAATATCCAGTGACACCTTAACTAACACATAACCTCCATCATCCCTACGAATATCTAGCACCCTTAAATGCAATACAAAATTAATAGGAATAGTAATGACTGGCTCTTTCTATCTATGCTATATGCTATAGCAACTGTGATGTTTTCATATATGGGAGATAGAGACAGTGACAGACAGATAGAGATATATAAATAGATAGAAGATGATAGATGATAGATAAATAGATAGATAGATAGATGATAGATAGATAGAGATAATGTATTCAGATCTCCCTTGTCTTCAGAGGAGAGGATTCAAAACCCCCAGTGGATTTATGAAACCACAGATATCAAATCCAGTATATACTATTTTTTTTCTCCTGTACAGAGATACCTATGATCGGATTTAATTTACAAATCAGGGATAATAATGAGGCAGACAATAAGGGAAAAGTTCCATGTTGAAAAACTGCTAGCTTGCCAGATAAATGTGAGAACAAAGTGAGAACAGTTTGATTTAACAGATGCAAGATAACAACCAAGGTTAGGGGCCTGCAACATCTGCAAGGTCAGTGAGCAGCAATACTGGCCAGGGCTAGCAAATAGCCAAGGTCAGTAGCTAACAAAGCAGAAGACAAAGACATAAAGGGGTGCAACTATTCCCTTAATTTAGAGAGTAGCATGTAAACAATGTATGATCATGTCTATGGCTGGGGGACAGAAATAGGCAGGGTGTGGGGGCTCATCCAGTGATACGTAGATAATTAACCAACCTCATAGAAATTTCTTCAATCTTTGCTCAGTCACAAGTATAATCTTAATAAAGGAAAGTCTAGGACCAGGTATGGTACATATGTATTTAATACCAGCACTTGGGAAGCACAGGCAGAAGATCTCTGTGAGATTGAGGCCAGCCTGGGATCATCTACATAGTGAGTTCCAGAGCAGCTAGGGCTACAAAGTGTGACCCTCTCAAAAAACCAACCAACCAACCAAACAAACAAACAACCAACCAAACAAACAAATAAATAATAAAAATTTAAAAGCCTATTCTCAAGGCACCTCATGGTAGCCCTTTGAGAAGCCCTCCTGTAAGAGCTCTAGCTGTTTTCTTTCTGCAATAAATCTTTAAATTTTGGAAGTTACCCTCACTTATTTTTCCATAGTAAAGTTTGCTCCTACATTTCTTACTCCTTTGTGTCTGTGTCTTTAGTCATCATCCATTGAGAACTTCTTTCCTTAGTTGAATTTTGGTGACCATTGTTTGACTGTCACCCACTTCCTTCAGTCATACACACTTGAGCTGGGAAGGATATCATCACTCTCAAAGATCTGCAGCAATAAAAGTTTAAACAATAAGGAATGATAATATTGAACAATTATTATAGCATAGTATATTTCAGTCCTCCTTTCTCGAAATTTTTGTTATTGCTTTAGAGACAGGCTCACTCTATGTAGCCCAGGCTGCTTTGAACTCATGAATATCCTTCAGCATCCAGAGTGTTAAGATTACAAGCATGTATCACCAGCTCTGAAGCTCAAAATATATTTTAAAATTTTATTTATAAAAACACTTTATGCCGGGCGTGGTGGCACACGCCTTTAATCCCAGCAATTGGGAGGCAGAGGCAGGCAGATCTTTGTGAGTTTGAGGCCAGCCTGGTCTACATAGTGTGTTCCAAGGACAGCTGGGGCTACAAGGAGACCCTATCTCAGAAAGAATAAATAAATAAATAAATAAATAAATAAATAAAGCACTTTATGACATCTCTTTGCATATGTATTCCTAAATTTGATCTTTGGTACAGTTATTAAGAAAAATGACTACATGAACACAAGTATTGTGATATTGTGATGGTTCATCTGAAAACTAGGAAGATTACAAAGTACATAATGTGTGGTACAAAAGTATCTTTCAGTTCCTAATCTGGACAGAACTAAACAGCGCAAGATTGCATTGTTACTTAGAACAGCACACAATTTAAGGCATATGAATTGTTTGTTTCTGGAAATTTCCATCCAATAGTTTCAGAACATAGTGTGCCACACTTGATTTTAGCTAATTATGATGGTTAATTTTATTTGTCAACTTGATGAGATTTAAAACCACAATGGAAAATAACTTCTTTCTGGACACGTCTGTGAAGAATTTTCTAGATTAAATTAACTGAGGTAAGAAAACCCACTCTAAATATAAATGACACTATTCCATAGGCTGGTGTCCTTGACTGAATATAAAGGAAAAAGTTATCTGTACACTAGCATTCATAAACCAGAATTCATCATTCTCTGCTTCCTATGAATACAATGTAACTTGTTGCCTAACTTCTTCTACTGTAATACAGAGGGTGGGTGAGGCAAAGAGGAATGTCACATAGTGATGATTGAATTAGGAGTCTTTTATTAGTGGTAGTCAAAAAGTGGCTAACATCCAAAAGAACTCTAGACCCAGAGGAGAGAAAGAGTGGGGTCTATAAAGGTTAAAAATTACAATTACATCATGCTAAGGTCAAAGCCAATAACCATAGTTACATTAGATCACCATAGTTACACCAGACTAGGGGCAGGTCAGTTAACAAAGAGGTTTTCACTTAACAAAATTTTCTGTTGGGAGAAACAAGTTTCTCAGTATTTCAGAAACAATGGACTCCATGGATATGTAGATATAGCTTGGTGGGAGTATATGCTACTGGGCTGCCTGGAAGTTTCCCAGTATTGTAGAAACAATGTACTCCTGAAATTACAGGTGTGACCTGCTTGGTTTACAGCAGTTAGAACTTGGTGGGGGGGGTGTCTAGGCAGAAACATAAGGTGTAGCAAAAGTCAGCTAGAACAAAATGGAGTCAGCTTTGCTATTTCACTACCACAGAGTCTTTGCCATGATAGGTCATATCCCCTTGAGCTATAAGCAGAAAGAAATCCTTACTCCCTAAAAATGCATCCTGTCAGGTATTTAAATTAAAGAAACCAGAAAGATAACCAATATAGTAAATGAAACCATACACAATGAAACTGTGGCTAGGGAGCTTAGATTCATAAATAAATACATACAGGTACATGTTTTAAATAGGGAGTTTTGCCTAGATCTTTTGAACATCTATATACTGATGGAATAACTGATATATATGAAGCAGATTCACCATGAAGCTAGTGATATTTAGACTTGAATGACTCACACTTACATTGGCCTTTTATAATGTATGATATTAAGAATATAATTGTGCTATGAAGGACCAGTAGAAAGATAGTCCAAAACATTGGGAATATGTATCAGTGGTGTGTCAAGCAGTTTGTTATTTCAAATGTGCTATTTTTGGGGGAATTTTTAGCATTTATGATATTTTCCAGATTTTATATGGTTATACTTTCTTATTTCTCTTTATAAATAAATGTTGTTTGTACAAAGTTTTGTATAATAATTTGATATAATAGTAATTTGTTATGTCTTTTTATAAAGAAAGTCTTCACTATAAGCTTTAGGTTCCAAAATCAAGGTTTCATTTCTATTTTTCCACATCACAAAATCCTCCCTTTTATTTTTTCAGAAGAAATAAAAATGAAGCTTCAAAACTGAGTTTAGTTATAACAGTGGGATTCACTGAGCTTATTAAGCATACAAAATAACTTCATGTTTTCTTGAATAAAATGTTTCTCTGACAATTTTATACATATATACAATACACATGATCAATATCACCCTTCACATTTTCCCACCTCTCAGCTTCCCCCTCTCTCTCCTCCTCCCCGCAAAACTCTCTCACATATTCCTATCTGTTCATTATGTTTTGTGATCCACTGAGTTTAACCAGGGCCATCTGTGTGACTATGAGTTTAGACCAGTTGTTTGCAGCCTGGTGTGCACTGCAGTGGATGCACAATGGAAGACAATAATACTACCGCTCCCATAACTCACAGTCAGTTGTTCAGTAAGAAAAGTTAGGACTATGGTCCTCACTACTTGCATGACTGTTTACAGGGCCAGTGTTGTGTGAACCAGTCCAGATAATCACAGATATTATGACTTAATTATTACAGTAGTTGTATCAAGTCTAGAGGGTAGTATTTTGCTGTCATCCCTATATTGTGGCTTTTACATACTTACTGCCCCTCTTTTGAAGTACTCTGCGAGCCTTAGAGGAGCGTTGTACAAACGTCTTGTTAATGCATGAGCCCACAGCTGTCAGTTTTTCTCAGCATCATGGATAACTACCACGACATATCCACTATGTCTACATCTACCACATTTCAATGTATGGAGTGGTTTCTTTGATAAAGGCTAAAAGCATATTTTTCTATGAGTAGAAGTACAGATATTTAGAAGACTGTTTATTCATACATCAATTTAGTTAAACAATAGTAATAAGTTCTCCACCTGGAGATATAACCCCTCCAGGACTCGGTTCTTTTTCTGGATTTCTGTGTATGCATGGATTCCCACCTCCGTTTTGGAGCAGGTTGCAAATGAAATCAGAGAGCAGTTACATTTACAATACTCAAACTGCTATTGCACAGTTAATAACATCTTGCCCAGTAGTTTAGCCCTCTGGTGTATAGGGGACACAGTCGGGCAAAACCAATGATGCATTTTCTTCCCCAGTAGCCTGCACAACAACACTCTGGTTCTTTAAAGGCTAGTTGGTATGCAGGAGATTTCCAGTTTGGTTCCATCCTTCCTTTCTCTACATTCTACAAAAAAAAAGGTCCATGGTATCGTCTAAGAACTTCAATTTTCTGTCCTTTTTTTCTTTTTCGTCTTTTTGAGGCAGGGTCTCCCTGTAGCTCCAGCTGGCTTGGAACTCGCTATGTAGACCAGGCTGCTCTTGAACTCACAGAGATTCGTCTGCCTCTGAGTCCCTAGTGCTGGACTAAAGGCATGTGCACCATGCCTGGCACAATTTTCTATTTTAAAATATGGTACCTTCTGTAGCCTGCTGGAATATGACTATTTTTTAAAGATTTATTTTAAAATTTTAAATTAATATTGTTTATTAATTCTTTGAGTATTTTGTACACTGTATTTTGATCATATTCATCTCTCCTCATCTCACATCAAATCCACCAGCACTTTCTTATCCCACAATTGCATGTCCTCCGGGTACAAGAGGAAATACAGGAAAGAATAACAATAAAGACATTTTGAAAAAGTCATATAGAAACCCACTACTGTAGAAGCTTGTTAAAATATATACATGTACATATAAAATTAGCACAGATGGAAGCTGGGGGTGGGAGGGTGGGCATGAAGTCCCATCACTAGCTGAGAAGCTACTGCCAGTTGATAAAATATTCATTTTTATTTTTAATTATGTGGATAGGTCTGTGGGTATGTTTCCATGAGTTCCTATACACACAGAGGTCAGAGGAATTGAATTCCCCCGGAGTCAGAGTTATAGGCAAATGTGAGCTGCCAAATATGGATGTTGGGGACAGAACTCATGTTTTATGCAGGAGCAATATGCACTCTCAAGGAATGAACCATCTCTCCAGCCCAGTGAATTAAGATTTGTAACCACACTAAAGAATGAAGGGAATGTTAATAGCAAAATACCCACATACATGTGGGTTTGAATTTTCATCCTATAATTAAAAGCATAGAATGCATACAATGTTTCCATGTGGATGGCCTTTCTCAACATGGAAACTGTAGAATATGGTCAAATAGTAGACTGTCATCATATGGAAGTTTTCATCTCAATAATCTCTGTCATACATAAAGCATGTTCAAAATTCCTAAGAAATAAAAATGGAATTGTACATAATATAGAAAATTATCAAATCAATCTTTCTATTTGATTTATATGACAATTCAGTCTTGGATTAGATATTTTTCTACTTTCAACTGCTAAGCGTATTGTATTTCACACTAAAGGAACATTTGTTAAACTTTTCTAGAACAGAGTCTCCCTGTAGCCCCAGCTGACCTGGAACTCACTATGCAGAGCAGGCTGGCCTTGAACTCATAGAGATCCGCCTGCCTCTGCCTCCCAAGCGCTGGGATTAAAGGCTTGCTATTTTTATTATTTTTAAATGACAAGAGATAGAAAAAGTTTTGATTGTTTTCTGTAATTTAGTTGAATCCTCGCCCATTTTAGTTTTACTTACAACCTACTCTGAGAAGAAAATAGAATAATGATTTACAGAGTGAATTAAAGTGCATGGAGTTCTTTCATAAAAACAGAGTAACTAAAATTTGGAAAGTAGCAATAGCTCGTGAATTTCTTGCTTTTCATTTTTCTTGTAATATGGCATATACTATTTTTCAAATAAAAAGATTCATATTTTAAAAGGATAATATACAACTTGAAATATGTTAGTGGAAATTGAGCATTAGGTAAAAGGTCATCAAGTTTTTAAGATTTTCCCCCTAAAAAAGTTAATTTAAGTGTTCCCATTTTGTCCATTTCTCCCTTGATAATACCAGTCTCCTACAGTCCCACCTCTCTTGAGCTCCTTCTTTCCCTTTATCATACAGTGGGCCTGAAGAGGGATAACAGAGTATATGGGGTCCAGTTTGTGGGGGGGGGGTGCCAGTGGGGATGGGGGTATAAAGATTATTAAATTGTTTGAGATGTTCTGTATGAAATACAAAAAATTCAATAAAAACAAATTACAAAAAAGGTAATTTAAACTAAATATATGTTTAGAGATATGGCTAAAGGAAATGTTAAAAATGATTATCACATATACTGTCCACAGAGACATATGGTCTAGTTTTGTTCTTGTATATGTGTATGAGTGTGTGTGTGTGTGTGTGTGTGTATGTGTCTGTGTGTGTCTATTTCAGTAGCCACAGTAATAGACTTTCTTTATGTTAAAAAACACATTCATTGGAGTCTTGATAAATGGCAAATGCCCTAGTGTGGGTGGAAACAAAATATATCTGTACAGAATTAACTGAACTATATGTGACTGAAATCCATAGCCTTGGACTCATTAGCACAATACTCACACTAATTAAAATGACAAATCTCAAAATAATCAAATTCTAAGTTTAAAACAAGAAGATTCTTGAACTTGGATTGTTAAAAATGATGCAGACTATTAAACAAGGATGGTGAAAATGTGCTAACACTTTCTTAAATCACAATGGCAGTAGGGAGAAAGAATTGTCTATTATTTCTCCTGGCACTTGTGCATAGATGCAGAGAGTGTCACAAATTGACATTCTGCAGTTTACTGGCCAAGTACTGACAGCAATGATAAATATGCTACCAAATTCGAAAACCTAAAAGAAATGGATGCATATCTAAAGGCATCTCGCAAAATATACTAGAATTAATTAAAAAATAAGGAAGATAGGCTTTAGAAATGCTGAATATTGATAAAATATGGTATATTTTTGTTCACCAGAAATGAAAATTTAAGAAATCTAATAATTTCCCTTCTGAAAAATTAGTGCTTTATCAGAGATCAAATAAATAAAACAACACCAAATCTAAGATTCTATACTAAACTGGGAAATTTATATGTGTGGCTCACTGATCATTTTGGTAATCTCAATAACTGCTATAAAGAGACTGAAGCAGATGCATTAACTTGCTTCTTAAGCTACCTGAAAGATTCATTCAGACAGCCATGTCATTCTTAAGAAGTACTTTTTATTGACCAGATTGGACTTAACATGTGTGGCAGAATACACGAGGTCTGGTGGGGGGATGGGGGAGGAATGGATGGGGGAGGGGGTCCTAATTTTGATTAACAGCTGTTGTATGAAATAAAAAAGCTCAAAAAATGTATGTAAAAAAGAAGTACTTTTTGTGCATTTACTTAAAATAGTGTTTTCTGAAGTCTGTTCACTGGATTTACAATTAACATTAATTTTAAAGGCCCTGAGACAATATTGTAACTAAGAAGTGTACATAATATTTTAAAACTCACTTCACAAATTAGTTGCCTGTGTATTCTGCCTTTTTCTCCTCTTTTTATCAATGGCATCTATGAATGTACTTTTGAACCCATTTCAAGAGATGGTAACTAATATTGCTACTGAGAAAGAATATAAAAGAATAAATGTAAACTACCTTTGTTTGTTTTGTTTAGTCTCAGAGGTTTCACTGTGTAATCCTGGCTGGCCTTGAACTCATAGAAATCATCCTGCATCTACCTCCCCAGTGCCAGGATTAAAGGTGTTCACCAGTGGTGGGTCATCTGACCTCTTGATCAAGGAGGCCAAGGAGACCCCACCATATGGACTTGAACCAGTGTCCAGTCTA
>NW_008355363.1:2413714-2437201 GCF_000622305.1 Nannospalax galili | reverse complement strand
GTACAGACCGTGGAGGAGCAGGAGCTCAGTGCAGGAACCAAAGTACATACCGTGGAGGAGTGCTGCTTACCGACTTCCTCCTCTGGCCTGTGCTCAGCCTGCTTTCTTATACAACCCAGGACCCCCTGTCCAGGAATGATACTGCTCATATCACTCAGCAATCAAGAAAATGCCCCACAGACATGGCCATAGGCCAATCCATTGGGGAAAATTTCTTGGTTAAGTTTCCCTCAACCCAGGTGTGTCAACATTATATCATAAAAGCTCTAATGAAATGCTTCTTCTAATCATGTGGTTATTAAATTTAAAAAATTCTTAAAAAAAAAGTGTTCACCAGTATGTCTAGAAACAATTACTTGTGCACTGTAGGAGTGCAACACATTTGTTTTAATACACAATAGCAAACGCTATTCCAAATGCATATAACCTAAGAAATAACTGAATAACTTTCATTTGATTTAAAGAATTTTAAAGGGCTGGAGAGATGACTCAGTGGTTAAGAACATGGACTGTTCTTGCAGAAGAACCAGGTTCAAATCCCAGCACCCACATGGCAGCTAACAACTGTCGGAAACTCCAGTTCCAGGGTATCCGACAGCCTCTCCTGTCCTCCATGGGTGTTGCACGACACAGGTGCACTTAACCTATATGCAGGCAATACGTGCATACACATAAAATAAAAGTAAAAAATAAAATTTTAAAAAAAGATTTTGAATATTATACAATATTAGGCATTAAATTAATAAATATAGAATTTAGAGAATTAAAGAAATAATTCCAAGCTTAATTGGGCCACAATTTAAATGTTTCATTCGTTCTTCAATACAAGTTATTTGGTCAAAGTCTAATGCCTTCTAAACTATATGTGGTCTAATTAAAATTCCTTTATGAAATCATTATGTACAAATTTTCTTTCATTTATTGCAATAAGCATCAGTGTTATCTTTTGTTATATAGTTCCCAAGTTGTACTCCTGAGATTAGTGCCGTGTTACATTCCAGGGGAGAACGCCATGGGAAGATGACTAACAAATATTTGCAGGAAAAAACATAGGCAATACATGTTTATGTGGACTGTCTTGCCTTGATGCTAAATGTAGTGATAAGAGTGCTTTTCTTTTCCACACAGAAGAGGAAGGCCCATTGGTAAATGGAAGTTCAATTTACAAGTGAAAATTTCCTTTATGAAAGGGAATTCTGTAGCCTGCTTCTTGTTGAATAAATGAAGGGCAGAGAGCTCTTCCTGTGTCTGCTGGATCTCAGGTGTCCTTGGCTCTAAGTAATCATTATGGCCAAGTTGCATTTTGTGATGCTATATTCTGATCCATTTCCAATGTTTGTCATGGTGGAATGAAAGTCATTTAACATGGTCATAATTTCTTTGTTAATTTTTCTTTTGTAATGTTTTTCTGTAGGTGATTAAATTACAGACATGAAAGAAAATTATCGTGTATTCCAATGTAGACAGTTCAGCAGATGAAGTTAGTGATTTCTCATAAACTTATTTCTCATTAGAGATTGTTGCCACTCTAGGTGATTATAGTGGTGCACATCAATTTAGCTATCAACAGATAAGCATCTACAGTAAAACCACATATTTAAACCACTTTCTTTACATTCAGGTTATTTTTATTAAACACACCACAGGAAACACTGTAGTGAACAAATCAATGACATTTGTAATTTCATTCTGTTAACCAAAATCATTTTTGAAGCATAAAGAAGGAATTTATAGTATCAACTACCTTGTTGCTATTTGCACTCTTGTCTAAACATATTAGACAATTTCTTCACTAAAATTAACTGGATTTAGATACAGTCTTTCAGTTAGTTTTAAAATTATGCTTCTAATTGAATAAACTTTTGTGCCCAGAAATTATTTTTCCTATGGAAAGCTTTTCACAATTTTAAGATAAGTGAAATTCTTCTCTGAAGTTGGAATGCTGAATCCAGGAACAATATTTGTTGAGACCCTAAGAAGTACTTATTCATTAATTGCATTCTTGCTTGAATCATGACATTACCTATGATTAGTTCACTTAAAATTAAATATTCTCAATAGATTTTTAGAAGAGTTCCACAAAGCAATTACCTTCACAGCCACAAATTTAGCTTTTATCATTTGGAAAATAAAATCGTGTCTGAGATAGTTAAGCCTAATTGGACCTGGGACATTTTATTAATATCTGTACTATATTGATTCTTCTTGGTAACCACTTATTTTGGAATTCTCTGATACTGCTATACAAATTTCATAATCATTTTTGAGGTGATAATTTCTTGTAATGAGAGAACTAGAAGTAGTGTTTTATATAATGATGTTTTAAGTGTAAAGTTGACTTACCTGCTTACTTGCTAAGCACTGAAGGAGAAATAATATATTTTTTGAAACAGGTTTCATTTCATAATTGAGAAGACATTATGGTCTTTTAAATTATGAAAATCAAAGGACAATCAGCTCAAATGAAAAATTTAAATAATAGGAAATCATTGAATTTAATTTTTACTTTTTGTAGAACATAAAATATTTTCTAGATTAGCTACTAGCTCTTTTCATTTGTCATAATTTTAAAGAGATTTGAAACAGAAAGACACATTTATACACTATGCTTTTCAAAATCACAAGGTTTAGAGAAGATGTCCTAGAAGCTAAAATACAGGGCACTTTGAGATGGAAACTAGCTGGACAAAAGAAATATATATGTAGATATTTAGATATAGATGATATAGATAGATCATATAGATATAGATATATATAGAGAGATCGATATAGATAATATGTGTGTATAGGGTTACGCCTAGTAGTTTTTTGTTTCAAAAATATTTTTATTTTTTATTTTAGAGAATTTCATGCATAAATATTCTTTGCATTATTTTTATCCCTCCCAGTCTCTCACCAACTCCTCCAATGTCTCCATACTCCCCCCAATTTATTGTCTCCTTCTTTGATTATTATTGTTGCATTTACATACATGTATTTATAAATATATCTATATCTATCTATATCTATCTATCATCTATCATCTATCTATCTATCTATCTATCTATCTATCTATCTATCTATCTATCTATGCAATGCACTGAATCCACTTAGTATTTTTTTGAAGACCAAGTTCTGTTAAAATTTGAAAATACCTTATGGAAATCACTCAATGAGGCCATCATCTATTATTGATAAAACTTACATCTGTGCATATTTAAAAGGTTCATTATCATACCCATTTACTCAGTGGCAAAATCAATTTTTCAAAAAGAAACTTGCCAATAAACACACACACACACACACACATACACACACAAAAGATTTTGAACATAAAAGTTCAATATCATACATATACATATATTTGGAGACAGAATCTCCCTGTTGTCTCCCTGTCCTGGAACTCACTATGCAGTCCAGAAGAGCATACTTGTTACTTAATATGAAACAAATAATGCTTGTAAGTAATTATTGAACATATTAGCCCAATTTTAAAGATAAGTAATTAATATTGAAAGAGAGAAAACCACTGAGTTTGGACAACATTACTGGTAGAATTAGGATGCTAATTCCATTCTCTTAACTGAGAAATTTATCCTAAATCATAGTATATTATCTTTATTAAAATAATGGTTTACACAAATATGCCAATCCATTTGTCAAAGTATTTATCAACACACATGGTACTTTTGCTATAGACATAATTTAGTTGAGACCTTAAAGTCATCTAGGTCTGCTTTCTGATTCTACTGCTGAATTAACTGCAACTTAAAAGAAATAAAAAATCTGGGGCTTTAGAGATGGCTCAGCTGTTAAGAGCACTTGCTGCTCTTGCAGAGGATCTGGGTTTGTTTCCTAGAACCCACACAGTAGCCAACAACCATTTGCAATTAAAGTTCCAGGGCATCCAACACCATCTTCTGACCTCCATGGGCATTGCACAACACAGGCGCACTTACACACATGCAGGCAAGACTCTCATACACATAAAATAAAAATAATAAAATAACATATTTTAAGGGAGAGTATGACTTACATACGACCACTAGATGGGCTGACTAGACTCCAGTGGATGCATTTAGACTGAAGGACATTTGTATACAAACACCTGAATGAATAACACTCAACATGTATGACAGTGTGCATAGGGTTCAGTGGGAGGATGGGGGAGGAATGGATAGGGGAAGGGGTCTGTATTTGAATGAGAAATGTTGTATGAAATTTTAAAAGCTCAATAAAAAAGAAAAAATGAGATAGAAATAAAGAGCTGATAGAAGCTGCACTAAAAGTAATACCCATATATCCTAAATTCGAATTGATAGTCTTCATACCACAAAACGCTACTTCTTAATTTGTAATATATGCTAAGAAATGTAAACATACATTATTGCCAGAGTTTTCTATCCACATTTTAGTCATCTAGGTTCTCAGTCTTAAGACACTGCAGCAGCAGACTTAACAGCCTATGACATGATTGGGATAAACATTTGTTTGTAAGAACTGCAGTGTCTCAAAGGAATAGTGGAATGTGCATTGTGTGAGGAGTTACAGTCATCTAAGGGTTGCACAGAAACTGTAGTTTTTGTTGCCAATTTCTGTGAAATCTTATAAGTAAAATGCTTATATCCATTTTGTCAAGATAAGATCAAGCTTTCATGTTTTCTTGAGAAAGCTGAGACAATTATAAGTTTAACAATTTTGAGAGGTAAATCATTTTCTTTTTGCGACCAGAATAATCAGCTATAAATTTTGTGCTACCTTAATTGCTGTTTGTCTTCATCTCTCCTGGATCTGTTAAAAGCGTTTGTTGCTCTCTGAGAGTGCTTCAGTCTGTTCCTAATGCCATCTCAAATGCCTTATCAACTGTTCAGCCTTTTTCAACAAATACAGAGGCAAAACTATATGTGATTTAACATGTTTTAAGGAATGGTATTAGCAACACAATTACTTATTTTTCCATCAACCTCCGTCCATACTGGAAGTTAGCAATTTTTAGAGGGCAAAAATTATGATGAACACATATAACTTATTCTTACATGTTGATGGCTTTCCAGCCACTTGAAAATGAAATGAAAAATCATTGACTAAGATCCATTTGAATGGCATATTTCCTTGAGTTTCCAATAGTAAAAATAAATTAGATATGGAAATGGGTTCCACAGCCACAACTATATACTACTTATTAACAAGTTTAAATTAAAGTGCCCCAAAGAGCAAAGAAAATATTAGAGTTTATTAAAAAGTGAAGGACCGTATTTCAATGAATAGGATTGTCCATGCAGGAAAGTTTGTAAAGAAAGGAGATGCCAAAGAGCAAGGCCTTTAGACGCTTGGAAGCCATCTTTTATAGATGTAGTGGATGGCTGTGTAATTGTTCAGAGCACAAGAGTTTAGTCATTGGGTAAATTTAGGGTATACATCAACCTGGATGGAGTCAAAATTTTAAAAATGCCCTATCTTCACCCTGGGCTCTATTCAAGGTTTCAATGCCCTGATTATTCAAACACTGTTCAGCAAACTATGATGAAAGGGAACTCTATGTTTATAATTAATACGGTAAAATGAGTTAAATGATAAATACAGATGATTATCCATTTGTGGCTGAACAAATCACAAGATTCCTTTAAAAACAGAAAGTTTTCACATGGTTGACACGGAAGGGGATGTGATTGATCAGACGATCGAAAGGGAGGCAGCTGTGCGAGAGTTATTAGGTGCCCATCAACCATCATCAGACAGAAAACTAATGCCATTTTAAAAAATAATTCATAGAGGGGCTTGAGAAATGGTTAAGGGTTTAAGAGCACTGGCTGCCCCTACAGAGGACCCCAGTCTGATTCCAAGCACCCACATGGTGGCTAAGAACTGTCCATGACTCCAGCTCTAGGGAATCCAATACCCTCTTCTGACCTCTGCCAACACTCCACAACATGGCTGCACCTACATGCATGCAGGCGATATATTCATATGCGCTGAATAAAAATAAAAACAATAAATAAACTAAATAAATCATATAAGTAAGTCTTATAACCCAGTTGTTGCTCCCTCTACTAATTTATGACAATACACCAAATATCAGAAGAAAAATCTTAAAAGTGACCAATCACATTTTTGTCTTACACTCCAAGTAGTGTTATTTTCAGGAGTAGTTGGGACAATTGTTAATGAAACGACTAACATGAAAAATCTCAATCAAAGGTTGGTTGTTCTCACACTTGTTTTCCTTTTCGATTTCACTTCTTATTTCTCCTTTAATCATTTTCACAGACTGTCATTAATAGTGCCTTCATTGCAAACCTGCTAATGAGTCTAATACTCCCATAAACAGATTTTCAGGTAAGATTTATAATTGTGAATATCATTAAGTACTTCTTAGAACTACCACTCTGCTCATTGGAAAGAGGTGATAATTCATTAGGGCTTTGTTTGGGCCCCGCCAAGGAATTCTGGAGGGGGTAAGATTTGACACCTAACCTTTTCAACTAGAAACAAAAGTCTCGTAATTAAATTATTTCTGGAATAAAGCAGGGTAGAACTCTTGTGACTTGTTTCTTAGTAGTTCTTAAAAAAAATACCACAAATCCAAAAACAAGGTACTGCAGGCTGGAAGAACATTACTGAAATGTTTCCCATCTTAATAATAATGTGACTCTGTCACTCTGCTATGGACACAAGCAAATATAAAATAACACATCCTTTGTATTTCCATACCTATATGTACATCACTAGGTTAGCTTTGTAGTTACATAATACTTCAGCATGTAACAGGAAAACTCTGTGTTCTAGTTAACTATGTTATTTGGAGAAGTGAAACTTCCAGTTAACACGTGATTCATTTTTTTAAAAAGTTGTAATTATATGTATACACACACACACACACACACTAAATATTTTATTTGTTGAGAGGAAAAGTCTAGTTATAACGTGTTTCATTTTTTTATAAAAATGTAATTATATGTATACACACACACACACACACACACACACACACACACACACAAACTGAATGCCAGTGTCTCCAGAGCCAAAGGATTACACACATCCCCTGGATCTGTAGTTACAAATATTTGTGATCCACCTGATGTGTGTGCTGGAAACTGAACTTGAGTCTTCTTCAGAGCACCAAGTGCTCAATCTAACCACTGAGTCATCCCTCTAACAATCCTCAGATTCATTTATGATACAGAAATAAAAAGGAAATGAAGCATTTTAGGATGGAAACAATACTAGGCAAATATTCTACTACTGAGTTATATCCCCCACTAGGGCTGAACCTTATAAACAGATCTTTCAGTTTATGTTATTTTTCTGCTTTATAAGAAATATGTACATAATGAATTGTTTTCCTGAGAAAATGCCACTATGATATAACCTCCTGAAATATGACCTCCTCTGGCCAACATACCTAAATTATTAAAATATGTCTGAAGTTCTAATTTATTGTTTCATAATAAAATAGATTCCAAGTCTAGGCATAGCTTGTTTACTTTTATGACAACATATTTTGAAGAAAATCATATATTTGTAGTAAAATATTCTAAAATGAAAACACCCTAAATGCTATGACTAGATAAAGTTTAATTGCACAAAGTGTTATTGCTATAAAGACAGCAATAGTTCTGTTACGTAGTAAACATCAGTTACTACATCAAAATTTTCCTACCTTCTAATGCAGGAGCAATGGTATATAAAGCATTGCACTCACTTCATATGAATTCTGACAGTGATAAAATAACATATACTCAGACATGTAAAGCCCTTAATCTGAAACTTTGCTATTTATGAATTTTACCACTTCAATGACTAATTGTTCTCTAACTCATATTCATTTATCTGCTTTTTGAGTCTCCATTCCATTTTATGTAAACTGTTTTTAGAAAGAAAACATAACATTGATAAGAGCATGCTTTATCTCTTTAATAAACACTCTCTAAAGAATTTTTATTACCTAGAGATTTTGGATTATGTTTGATTTAGCCTATAAATATTGCTTATTAATATAACATCAATAAAGAAAATGATTCATCTCTAAAAACACAATGAAAAATTCTGAAATCATATTCTTTTGTGATTAGATTTACCACTGTGGGGCAGTCACAACAACAAAAAGAGTACCTGTTTTCTATAAGCTGTTTAAGTTTTCCAAACAAAACTGTGCAAAATGTGTATGTGCTATGGTTAAAGAAAATTTACATTTAATCTTTTCTTTCTAAGAGCTCAAAAATTTTGTTGCTCATTTTGCTAATGGAGCTTTAAGGGTTTGGTTTATTTATTACCCTTTTACTTTCTTTTTGCTTATGCTTACCATTTCTTCTTTCGAAAATTACCCTTTACTTACAACTGAATAGAAATACCAAAGTCATTATTTGTCATTATTTTTTAAAGCAGAAATACTTATTGGGAAATGTCAAATCCTGAATGCAAACCAATCTTCATGTTCTAAGTGTTGCATTTACTTTGTTCAGCATCACTTAAGAAAGGGTTAGAGAAATTAATGAAGACATTACAGTTGCTCTCATTAAATTTATCGTGGATTTGGGAAAAAGTATTTATAATAATCTGTTACTATTATAATTAACTCAAAGAAATAAATATTAAAATACTAAAGAGTATTTTTAAATGGGCTTTTCATTGCAATCATAATTTTCACATCAATTACAAGTAGGTAAATTTAGAGATAAGTGGAGAACTAAAGGGAAAATTAAAAAATCTGGCAATAGTAGGGAAGTGTCACAGCTAAAACAAAGACCAATTATTAGATATTAGGAGTGATTCTTAGAACGTACATGAGTAACAAAAGTTCATCGAGGTTGAACCAATGTGGTACTCAAGGAAAAAAAATCCAGAGAAGAATAGTTATCAAGGCAGCAAGTGAACATTGGATCATTCTACCCATTGATATTTATTTTTAATAACTAGAGAATAGTCAAGCCAGCAGACAAAAGAGAACTAGCTGTATCTGAGGAGAAGAAAAGATCTGTAAAGGTTTGGGAACAAGGAGGCACTAATTTTCATGGTCAGTAGGTATGAAGAAAGCTTTCTAACCACAGCATTTCTGTTATTGGGAGTTGATCACTCATGTTATGGGGAGCTATCCTGGGCAGGAAGGAGCATTTAGAACATCCCTAACTTCCACGAGATGCCAGGAAGATCCGTTCTCACAGTTGTAACAGTCCAACTTATTTCCAGACATTTGTGAATGTTCCTGAAAAGCAAAATTTCACTAGATAGAAAACTACTTCTTTAGAGTATAGCAAATGCTTAGTGTCCTGCAGAAATAAACCTGAACACATGGCTGGATAGAGAGCTTGAACTGGAGAAGAAGAATGTATTCTGACCTTTTACATAAAATTCATTTTTAATAGATGTTATCTATTACAAAGTCAAAGGGAGAGTTATAGTTATCAATTAGTCTATCAAGTAAGTAACAATATAAATAGTCTAATATTTACTGTGTATAATGTAGTACAGGAAAATGAGCAAACATAATATTGTTGTTCACAACATACTTAAACATTTAGTAAATAATCACACAAATTTTAAACAATATGAAATTCACAATGTAAAGTAAATCATTAATTAAAAAATGACAATTCATGTTACACATTTGGAGTTAATGACTTCAAAAGTGCAATAGAGATTCTAAAGAATCTGAATCCAAAGAGCAGAGATTAATTAAAAATGTATTCAATACATTTATACTCTTATGTTCAATAAGAGTTATATTTAATCAAACTACTTTCAATAGATTAATTTAGTAGTGATTAGCATAATGTATTCAGAACATGGTGGGAGAGACTGAAATAAAACTTGTTAGACTATCATAGTTATCTGGAAGTAGAAGGATCTATTCTCTTAAAATAATATGGAGCTTTAAAAAGAGGTAATTAAGAAGAATTGATGAGACTTGGGCCAGTAGAAACTGTACAAGTTTCCTGAACCTTCGTTCATGTATCAACTTAGTGGTTATATTATACAAAGAAATGGAAAATTTGAGGATGAAGAATTGGATTGAAGAGAAAGACTGAAGACTGACATATGTTAGTGTAGAGATAATAATAACCTCTATTAGTTTTTAATTAGAATAGACTTCTGTTACAAAAGACAGATTAACAAAAGAAAAACAAACAGTTCATTAACCTGAATTCTTCATATAGCCACTAAACATACCCAAAGAAAAGTAGTTTTCAAAGAGATGTCTTTGACTTTCAGCTTACATACTATCTTCAGCAAATAACTATGAACTTTTTGAGAAGTAATAACACAACAGAAATGTACTTTGAGTCCCTAGAAGAGCAACTTGGAGGAAAGCAAACATAAATTTCCTTATTACCGTTGCTAGCCTGACAATTGTCTACAGATCTCTTCAGAGGCAAACAGTTTTTATCCTGGAAGATGTGTGAAGGAACAAGATTGCTTTTTAGAAATTTATGTAGTATTTTTAAGCAAACACAGGGAGAACATAAAAGATTTTTGTATTTGGTTTTCCCTAAATTTCTTCAGCAATTCCTTGGCTTTTATTTTTATTTATTTTTTGTGTATAGAATGTAGATTCAGGTCTCCTCCAGGTGCGCACAGGAAGAATGCAAAGCATTTTGGACGTTTGTATCTAATAAAATAAAAATGGACTTTGCAGTTTTCAGCTTGAAGGACTCTCCAGAAAGGCTGGAAAATATTCATATTCTTTTTAGGAAGTAGTCTCTGTTCAAAGTGATTAAATGTGTTAACATATTACAACTGTCTAATAAGCACAAGAGAAAATAACTTACCTTTCTACTCTGCATATGAGGCAAGAGAGGCCCAGAAATATTATGTGAGTTGTTCAAATTCTCATAGCAAGTAGAGATCTATGAAGGCAAATATGAAAAGAAAGAAAACAAGAAGTGAAAACTAAACATAGAGATTTCAAGTGTTGAAGAAAGTGAGGTTGAAAAACTGTCACGGAAAGAAAGAAAGACTGGTCAAATTGGTAATAGATCAAAAGCTGTAAATTCATCAAGAGAAAGATATGGAAAATTCTGTGAAATGCCTTGGCTAGTCCAAGAAATATTTGTTTACAGAAAGCTTGTTGGATAAATTAAGATTGTCAACTAAAAAAATTGTCCTAATTTTAAACTTATTTCATTCTTTCAGGGTGGTTAACTAGTTTGAATTAATGAAGCATTAATAGTAATAATGATGAGCCAATATTAATATTTGACATCTATGAACCATGATTAGTAAGTCAGACAGTACAAAAAGTAAAATACAGAACCTTAGATAAGAGGTAGAGGAGCAGGGCATCTGCTACTAGGTAGTGTCTTCTAGTCATGACAAGGGAACTGTGCCCAAGAAATCTCAGCAATATGGTTACCTAAACAAAATTGAGATAATGACAACACCAAATGACATGCTAAAGTATATAGGTGATATTTCACAAGGTCATACTTTTAGATGAAGAGCTATAGGCAATTAAAGGCTACTGATACAGGAAGTGTCAAGTTTCTATAGGGACGAGTTCCCTGGTAGGTTACTAAACCCCAAATGGTCAGCCTTAGACACATGTACATACTTAGCACTACTAATAGAGACAGCATCACACACACACACACACACACACATATATGTTACTCAAAGTCCTGTGTTCATAGTATGTTCTGTCTTTAATGATTGGCTTTTACCTTCAGCTTCTGGGAAGTAACCAAGGGCTGTGACTGTTATTTTAGAAGTCTCTTGGACTACTCTGACCAATAACTCAATGGGAGATATCTAACTGGGAAGGGGAGAGGGAAGGATATACAAGGAACTATGGAGGGTAAAGAGGAAGAAGGGGCTCAAGAGATGAAAATAAAAGGAGACAGGTATACTCAAGGAGGATATGAGAAAATGGGGATACTTTAACTAGGATTCGGGAAGGGTGAGATTAAACAGGAAGAGAGAGAGGAGAGATAAATAAAGCCTAGTTGTTGTGAACAACCAGAGGGAAATATTTTAGCACAAAACTTACTGAACAATATACACATAATACATAAACATGAGTGCATGTGTATACTTGAAGGCTATATAACAGGCACACTGCCAGAGAGGAAAAACAGGAGGGAAATGTATTACTTCAAAAGCCTACTGAAGAGTGCACATGCAAAATTCTGTACATAGGTGCATGTGTATAGCCAACGGCTGTATAACAAGAAACATAGTGCGAGACAGGAGAAACCTCCTTTCAAGTTCTTGGTCAGGGTACTTAAGGCCTGCTCAATGGGAGGTAATTCATGTGTAACACTATAAATATATACAAATACACATGTCTGGAGAATTTATAGAAATCCCCATCTCTGTCACAGCCATAGACAAATGTAATTTTTTACTGTGTACTAAATATGAATACTTATATTTACAGACAAGTATAACGGTCACCACTCATGAAAGAAGCTTCTTTTTTCAACAGATGGGGACTATTTCAGAGCTCCACAACTGGTCAAATGCAGAGAATAACTGTCTTTGAGATGCCCAGCCCTAAGTAACATGTCTACAACAGAACCTCTACACCTATTGCTCAGGGAATATAGTGGAATTGGGGGTAGAGTGAATATTAATGTGTCTGTCAACTCCCAGCATAGTAGCTTCCTCATTCAACAAAGGACAATGAATACAGAAGTCCACAACTGGCTAAAGTGTAGAGAATAAGAGACTTCAGAGTGTGAGTCACTGAATAGCACTCCTATATTAAATCTCTTCCAGCCATTGCTCATTGACCACTGTGAAGGCATGTGGGTGGGGTAGAATGATTATAAGAGTCAGGAGTGGTGCATGACCATAAGGAAAGAGTCTTCAAGTTTTCTGGAAATTTGATATGTTGATATGAACTTACTGCAAAAGTGACAGCATGCCCAAGACCCATTTAGACTCAATCAGACAAAAGCCAACATATAACTGTGGAAATGGGAGGAGGTTCAAACTTCAGTGGAGGAACTATTGGCAGGTCATCACTGCTCGGTGAAGAAGAGTTGATTTTTTAAGGGACTGATTCTAGACAGGCTGACTAGACTTCATTGAGTAAAATCATACTCAAGGACATCTGAGCACACAAACTTGACTATACAGGCCTTGACATTATAATGGGAGAATATATGAAATTCTGTGGGTGGTCTCCAGGGTGGGTGCAAATAGGAGACAGTGTCTAAATATGATTAAGGTGTATTGTATGAATTGCATAAAAATTCAATTAAAATACACATTTTAAAAAATTGATATAGAAACATAGTTATAAAGTATAGATACCAAATTGAGATATTTACTTCCTCACCATTATGACAAAAATTAGGCATAATTTCAAGTATAATGAAGAAGAGAGCCAGAAATGAGAACATGAAGTTATTTTTGCTAATGTGGTATAATATTTAAAAGTTTCAAGGTTGATATGCTGTCAAGTGACAATTAATGATAGCTATATTTGTTTAGCAATATTATTTCTTAAATTAATTTATCATTTACTACTTACCATAAAAAGAATCATATCCTCACCTCAAGGTAAGACGGAATTCAGTCGAATGCTTTTTAAACTTATTTGCATATAAAATCAAGGGTACATTTATGCAAAACTATAGTCTCTTTTTAATCATAAATTGTATTATTCTAGATATTTTATTAATACCTTTATTCTGTATTTATTTTTGTTTGGATGTAACAAATTATTCTTTTAAAGACTTTATTGATATGTTTCTGTGTTTAATTAAATACCATGATAACTTAAAGCATTTATTTTCCCCCTCTAGCCAGACAAAGAATACTGAAAGAAAGTGTTTTGTTTTGTTTTGTTTCTAACAAAACATTTAGATTTTTGCTCTAGGAAAGTTGGCCCAAGAGCTAGCATGAATACTAGGCTCTCCAAGGCTATTCTCTAACATTCTGACTAATAATTTCCCATATGGCTGGGAAAGGAATAAAGTAGAATTTGGAGGCTGGGTTTCTAGCCAAACATGATTACTAAGAAGAGGTAACTGAGACTCTTTGTAGTGGAACCACAATATTTAAATCTAACTCCAGTTCTAGGATGTTGGTTTATGCCTGTAATTCTACCATTTGAAAGGTTGAAGCAGGACTTTAGGGGCATCTGACACCTTGGATACAAAATGAAAATCTGCTTCAAACAACATAATCAACAACAATAAATCAATCAAACAAAAGTACCAAATCTAGTTCCGAACAAACAAAACCAAATATGCATGTCTTTTAGTATTCATCTTTGTGAATTTTCTGTATGATCACTCCAACACAAATTTGACTTGTCATATTCAATGTACATGACATTTACTTTATGCAAAGCCTTCCTTGCCCATTTTCATTTGCAATATTGGAGTGCATTGTCATACGTGAATTGAAACTGATTTCCAGTTATAAAAACAAAATCTTCAGGGTGCTTGTTAAGGACAACATGTCCTATAGCAGCACAGTAATTGCCTTAGCATAAGTAAGATGATAGTCATAGTCACCTTTACTCCACTCTCCATTACAGTCTTGATTTCAGAGGCTGACAATTCCTGTAAAGTGTGGTCTATGTAGTTTAGTAAACAGACAAAAAACTTCCATTCACTGTAACATTACCCTAAACCAGAGTTTGTTAGTTGTGTCTCTGTAGCTCATATCAAGAGGGGCTGTTATATGTTTGTTGGTAAGTGAGGGTTCTATCTAAATGATTTTTTTGTTCTCCGTATCTGAACTTTCATGCGTATCTTGAGATAACAAGAGATGTGCTCTAAATATACATTCCCAAAAGAACTTTGTAATTCTTATGATCCACAGTCATATTATCTCTCAAAGACATCAGATTTATTTTCTTTTGGAAAACTGTTGCTTATTTATCAATGACTTAAAATATATACATTGGTAGTCATAACTCTGTAGTATCACACGTTGTTAAAAACAAAACAAAATCATAGAAGTATATCTGCCCTTTTTACATTCAGTTTAATAAAAGATGGAGGTGGTGGTGGTGGTGATGGTGGTGTGTGTGTGTGTGTGTGTGTGTGTGTGTGTGTGTGATGAAGTTTTTGCAATAGTGCAGAAAGAACATACAATGAATATTTAGAAACATATTTTATATTGTACGTAGTTTTATATATCCTCCTAATAGTTTGAGTGGAAATTAAGGCCAAGAAATAGAGAGAATCAGAATGGAAAAGACAGAGATGAAGAACCAGGCCAAGAACTAAATATTTGTTCCAAGGGTCAGTAGTATATTCTCAAACATGCCTAGTTTGTGAGATTCCTTGCTTTCATTTTCCTCGTGGATGTTATATATTGACAGAACAGATATTTCATCAGAGAAAATTACTCATTTTGGTTAGCTGACTAATCCCTTGCAAAATGTGTGCATTGTATTTCTATTGCTTAATTCAGATCAACCACTTTGATGTACTTATAAAGAGTGGAAGCAGAAATCCTATGATAGCAAGTATGATTTGTCCATTTATGTAAAACCACAAGTGGCCTCTTTCTGTTTTGGGCAAATGGAAGCAGGCTATTTCATTGGCTCCTTTGTCACATTCATATCTTCATATTACAAAATCTTAATTAGCTGACAAGAACCCATTTTTGCCAGCGATGTTTTGTTGTTGTTGTTATTGTTGATATTGTTCGTCTGTGTTCTCCCAAATTGTGCTGGCTTAAGTAACTGGACAGCTGGAATATGTTAGAGAGCAAAGAACTCAGAGAAACAAAATTGCTCCATTTGAAAAATTTCCAGGAGTGTCTAGATCTCTAAGGCCCTTTTCATTTCAAAGAGATCTGGAGTCAACATCTCACACAGTCTGTCTTTTATTTGAATTTATATTTCTTCATTCTTGGAAGTAGCCTAGTATATTTTTTTCTGTCAGTGCGTTTGGTGAGACAAGTGAAATCGTGTGAAATTTTCAAAAATGTAATAAGTAACTTATGGTAATTAAACAACTTTTCAGAAAATATTTTTGAAACTCTTTATATCTGTTCACTCAGAATACCTACTTGTGGTCCTAATACCCACCCATTCCAAAATTCATCAGCTCCTTAATACCATTATCTGGAATTTTTTGTAAGGCTATGCACTTGATGGTTAAATGATCTTGAACTAAGAGAAAGATGTTGTATATTTCAGAGCAATACTGTAAGTCAATGCTAATAGAATTTTCTTTTGTTAAGAATAAAGCATGTAATTGTGAAATCTTTTTAGTTTCATATTTTACTGTGTTAATCTTTTAGTGTATTCACTTAAGTGTTGCTAGAGCTAAAAATAAATGCTTAGTTAATATGATGCTTCCTGAGCTTATGGCATAACTGACTTCTTTGTGCTAACATTCATTAAAAGTGTATTTCCCTGTAAGAAGCTCTAAAAAAACATTTTTTTCCTTTTGTCTCCTTCACTCAGAAGGTATACAAGCTGTTCTTTACTTGTCTAGTAATTCTCTAGAAATTTGATATTTTCCATTATTTTACAAAATGCCTGAAGTGAAAAGAAAAAATAATATGGGATAACCTCCTGGGGAGGCTTTATTCTAAATTCTTTTCAAAATATTTTGTATTTTTATTTTTTGTGTATGAGTGTATTCTCTGGAAGTATGTAAGTGCACCCATGTTGTACAATGCCTGCAGAGGTCAGAAGAGGGCGTGAGATTCCCTGGAACTGGAGTTAGGGATGATCATTAGCCACCATGTGGGTGCTGGGAACTGAAACCAGGTCCCCTGCAAGAGCCATCTCTCCAGCCCCTTACTCTAAATTCTTTAGTTCTGCACTGAATGTCTATTCAAACATCTTACCAAAAGTGTAGATTTGAACTGCACATATCGTTTTATTTTCTTTCTGCCAGCACAGATGCTTCATTACCTTTTGCTCACACCCTGCATTGCCATGACTTTCGGTACCAGAAAGCAGAAAGGCATCACAGATTCCTATCACTGGTGCTGCTGGCAATTCTTTTTACCTGGCTTCTGTAGTGTAATAGCTCATTACTGACTGGCAGTTGAGTCCTGGCATATCAGCTCCATAAAATATCCTCTTAATAACTGTCATATATTATTCAATTAGCACTGCTTCATAATTGATACTTTGTGCACACACTATCTACTTGTGTGATACTGGTAATTTCCTGCTCATACATGGCATACTACAGATATTCTCAAAGGAGTTTTTATTCAGTGCTATGATTTTAGGAGACATGATCTTCCTTATTAGTCAAATCTGTAATTCAGGGTAAATAATGCTCATTATTTAATCTTATAGGTCTCAACAATAGGGAAAGGAGAGGTATCATTTATTAGTTCTGTCAAGATGGAAGAGGTTTTGGAAAGTAATTAGGTTGTGTTTTGTGAATGGATAATGACTTCACAGAATTAGTCATTTAGAGTCATGAAGAACTGACAGATAAAAAATCATTAGTCTATGGAAAGTTAGGTCTTCCAATAAAGTCAGAAGCAGAAGGCAGCTCTTCTGACCATCAAGCAAGAGTTTTCTACACAGAACTCTTTATTTTATTTAAATTTATGTGTATGAGTATATTGCCTGCATGTGTGTAAGTGTACCGGTGTTGTGCAATGCCCACGGAGGTCAGATGAGAGCACTGGATCCCCTGGAACTAGAATTTACCATTCTTATCTGCCATGTGGGTTCTGGGAATCGAACCCAGGCCCTCTGCAAGTGCAGTCAGTGCTCTTAACCACTGAGCAATCTCTCTAGTCCCTACACATAACTCTTATGTTTTTATCATTACAATTTACAATATATCTTCCTGAGTGTTACACATACAATATAAAAATCTTCTAAAACAACAAATCTAGTGATGTGGGAGGTTTGTTTTTGAAGTTATCACCTAGTATCCTATGATGGCCTTCAGTTTGGCACAATGTCAGACACCATCGCTTTTATAAGGTAAAAGAAAACTAGGAAATTAATATTGCCCTTTTTCTTTTTAAATTTTTGGACCCAGTTTAAAAAGAGAACACTTTATGTATGCAAATGCTTCTATTACAATTGATTCATAAACATTAATTATATTCTCTTATTAATTGTTAAACAATATAATTTTCCCATGTGTAAAGAGATCTTCAGGTATGATCCTCTTAGTAATGCAGTTATAAAATGAAATAAATATACATATATATGTTGTGGAAAATCTTGTACTGATTTTGCTTTTTGCCTTACGTACCTATCATGCTGGAATGCACTGCTTCTAATGGGACATCTGGCCCGCTAGAGTGTAATAGGATACTAGTCTGCCATGCTAATAAGGGATCCCATATGCTGTGTTGTGACTGGACTATTACCCTTATATAAGCCCGTACTTTCTTGCAATAAAGCAGATCTGTGTCACTGAACCTGGTCTCCTGTGTCTGAATGCGGTGACGCTGGCGCAGACTCTTCACCAGCCCTGGGGTCCAGACAGGACGACTGATCAAAGGAACTAAGAGAGCAGGAGAGTGGCCATAGCCAGAGGAGAGCAGCCATAGCTGGTGACCACATATATATATCTGAGCTAGAGCAACATATTTCGTATTATGAATTTTATTTGGGGTGCTGTTACTTATGTTTGAAATAATTGTTAATAATCCTGATTTTAGGGCTAAAGAGATGGCTAGACAGTTATGAGCACGTACTGCTCTTGCAGACGACCTGGGTTTGATTCCCAGCACTGCTATTGCAGCTAACAACAGTCCATAACTCCAGTTCCTGGGGAATTTGACGTCCTCTTATCACTTCTGTAGGCATTGCATGACACGGGAGCTATCACATACATGTGGCAATACATTCATACACATAAAATAAAAATAGTAAAATATATTTTAAAAGAATCTTGATTTTAAAATGAGATTTCATAGATACAAATACAGGTTACACCATTTGCTTCCGTTCTTATTTTTCCCTTTGTTTATAAATTGCCTCAGCTTCCTTATCTCTATAATGGGTACAGCAAAAGTTTCTACCATATGGTCATGTACCTCTTCCCCGGCTCTTACAACTTTCTGTCTGCTCTTCCACAATGGTCCCTGAGCCCTGGGAGGGTGAAATTTAATATAAGACCAGGGACCCACATTCTACAGACTCTTATTCTCTATGCTTTGGCTATTTGTGGCCTTTCTATTTATTTCCCACTGTTGCATGAGGGAGTTTTGTTAATGAGAGTTGAGAGATATATTACTATTCTCACTACTCCTTGTTCCACTATGTTCCATGATTCTTACATGTAGAGGTTCCATTGTAGATATATCCCTTAGGGTTGGTCATCTCACAGACACTTATTCTCTGTGTGTGACAAGTTGTGGAACTCTGTAATAGTCTCCATCTGTTGCAAAAAAAATGTGACTGGCATATTTGTCTGTAAATGTAATGATCCATATTCAGCTTATAGTAAAAAATTACATTTGTCTAGGAATGTGACAGTCTGACACCTGAGACCTTGCTCATATGAACTTACAGCAATGGTATGAGCATGGACAAGACCCATGCAAACTCAAGCAGACAAAAACCCAGCATAGAACTAGGGAAATGGGCATCAGGCCCCAATCTTAGCAGAAGAACTATTAGCAGCTTATTTCTCCTGGGTGAGGGAGAGTTGAAATTCATTAAGGGAGTGACTCTAGATAGGTTGACTTGACCCCAGTGGATGAAATTGCACCAAGGGACATCTGGGATTAACTTGACTCTATAAGCCTTAACATATAGGACCGAGTGCATGATTTCCTAGTGTGGAGTGGATATGAGGGGGCAGATGGAGAAAGGGTATAAAGATGATCAAGATGCTTCATATGAAGTGCACAAATTTTCAATAAAAATATACATTAAAATAAAGGGAGATGTGTATATGAAAAGTTATTTGGAAGCATCTGAGACAATATATATCAAACAGACCTAAAATTGTGCCTGGGTGTAAAAACACAAATTTAAAAATTTTGGACTTGGTTCTTATTTTGTTGGGCATTTTTCCAAATTTATTTGTATATATCTATTTACCCCAAAATATCATTTTGCCTCCTACTATGTTCTTCACATGATGATGATATTGTCTATTTAGGGAAATAGACAAATAAAGAAGTCCAATCTACAATGCCATTAATTATATAATGCTGCAGGTTATGCAGAGTGTTCTCTTTACATATCTACACAGTAACTATCCTGTGTGAACATGTGCATAGAGTGGAGGAGGTATACAAAATGGAGATTCGTGTAGGGATACATTGGAGGTAAGTGAGTCAAAAAGTTCAAGAAGGAGATTGTATTTAGTCTAAAAGGAAAACCATGATTAAGAGTAAGAATGAGGTGAGGGGACTGGAAGGAAGGGAGAGTTTATGATGAGTAAATAGAATCTAGAGAAATGATCAAAAAATTAAAATCTTCAGAATGGCTAGGGTGTGAATTATTTTGTACAAAGTCAAGAACTACAGAACTATAGAGTGCTATAATAAGATCACAGCAAGTTTTTAAGCCACAACGTGTTTGAGGAAGAGATTGAGTACTCATTTAACTGTTTTAAGAAATGAAGAGGAATGATAGGATTTGATTTTTGAAAATACTAGTTTGGCTGCAGTGCTGTATAAGGTGGGGGTGAAGAATCACTTAGATGGCAATCATAGTTAAATTGAGAGGTGATGATGTTTTTTTCTTAGGAATAATGAATAAAGCTACACAGATGCTTACTCCAGTCATATTTCTGCCATAAAACCTAAAGAGAAGATTGGGATGGACAATACTGATTGTCACTTTGACTGGATATTGAATCACCTAGGAGACAAACCTCTAGGGGCAAGATAGAGTATTATCTAGATTAGGCTAGCTTCTGGACATTTTTGTGAGCTATTACCTTTATTAGTTTAATGGAGGTGGGAAAACCCACCCAGAATTTGAGCGGCTCCATTCCATAGGATTAGGAACTGAACTCTGTAAAATAATAAAACTATCTGAAGAGGAACATTCATTCTTTTCTTCTCTCTGACCCTGAATAGAATACTTCTGATGCCTTAACTTCCCTGTCATGATGATCTATACCCTGGTCCTCTATTTCCTCTTACCTCTAACATGGAGTTGCTATATGAATTTGAAGAGTTGTTTTCACATTCCCATGAGGGTAATGATTGACTCTATCTCATAAAATTGCTTAGGAAGATATACCGTGTCAACAGATGTCCTCTACAACAGTTCCTGACACATAGTATATGCTAAATAGGTGTTTCCTGTTATGATGGAACAACTCAGCTAAATGGAACAACTCAGCTGAAATTGGTAATTTCCAGTCCTTCTGAATGTTATTATATGTAGTCAAAGAATTAATGTTATATTCCATGGCAAAATATGTGAGGTAATGATTCTGACAGAAGGAAATGATGCCAGATTACCATTAGTGGGTCCTAAGTATGATAAATTATATCCTTATGAGAGAGGCAGATGAGTATTTGACTAACATGAAGAGGCAATATGACCACAGAAACAATGATGTGGCCATACATAAGAGACAGATTGTCACAACCAGAACTTATCATTTTTGTTTTAAGTCAGCATATTAGTAGAAATTTATTAATGTAGCACTCAGAAACTATTATACTGAGGTGTGATGTTTAGTATATTTATATTTATCACACTTACCATTTTTATTTCGATAAGTCTTGTTCAACAGTTTTTCCCTCATTTTAAATGTCTGAACACTGTTGGTTCTTAATTGGTTAAACCTTCAGTTAAATTATTAACATACAGAAAGAAAAACACAATATAGAACCAAGATTATTTTTACACTGTTTAAAAGGCTTTATTATCAACATCATGATTAAGTATTTCAGTGCAGCAGCCTGGGCTTGGTGGTGCATGCCTTTAATTCCAGCACTTGGAGGCAGAGGCAAGAGGATCTCTGTGAGTTCTAAGCCAGCCTGGCTTACATGATGAGTTCCAGGCCAGCTGGGTCTACAGGGAGACCCTGTCTCAAAAAGACACACAAAAAAATTGTTTTAGTGCACCAAGACCAACCTCTTGTTTGAAAAGTACCCATTACATGAATTTACATTATGACTTTCTCCCTTCTTTCCTTGTTATGTGACTTTTCCTTGGTAGATGTGATCAACTGTCAGTTCTCCCCAGATATGACTTTGAGAACTAACCAAAGTAGTTAAGTCCTGCTTAGTAAATTGGTGAATTTGCTGGGGTGACTTGCAGCAGCATGGATGGCTCAAAGCAGCTACTTCAGTGAAAAGGCAACCTCAGCATGGACCAGGATTCAAAAAAAATTCAACCCTGGAGCAGGCAAGCTCAGCAGAGTGGAAAACTTCCTCTCCCTAGCTATTGTTAATTCTACACAGCCTTGTAAGTTTTAGAAAATTACTAAAACTTGTGCGAGATTTGTTTACTTCCTGAAGCTTATGGAACTTTGCTCCAGGAGGAAATATTTTAATTCAGAAGACATAGCTGTACAGTCTTATGCCTCTTTCAGTTTTTGGTTAAGGTTTGATGTCATTACTTAATTTCTCATCTGCTTGTGTATGCTTTACACCTCCACTTTGAATATTTCCATTACATAAACTATGTTATTGCTTTAAGCTATATTAATAGCTCATTTCATTCTCTCAAATACATGCTAACTTCATTTATATATTAACTCGGAAGTAGTCATGTGAGAATCATCATCACTGTTCACAGATGCAGAAACTGAGGCTTAGAAAATCAAAAGAGGCAGTACTAACCTCGAAATCCATTGACTGTTTATTACATTTTTTTAAATCAAAAGAAATTTCTTTATTATGATAAAAGATATCTATTCGAAAAAAAATTCCGTGGTCAGTATCAAAATCTTGAAAAAATGCTTTATGTCATTACTTCTATTTGATATTGTGCTGCATGCTCTGCCCTGAGCAATACGATATAGAAAAAGGAGATCATGGGACGGAAAAACGAAACTATCCCAATGTGAAAATAATTTGATTGCTTATGTAAAAGTTTCTTTTAAAGCTACTACAAATAAACTAATGTAGTGAGATCTCAGAACACAAAGTCAAGATATTACAGGAAATGTAGAGTCCAGGTATACAACATACCTATAAATAATAATTTGGTTTTGGCAAATACAAAGAATCTCATGAAAATATGCTGCTTAGAGTATGAGTATACAAGTCACAAATGGAGTGGAAATTTTATATCTGATTGAGGACTAGTTTGAAGATTAATGATCAATATTTAAATAACCAAAAGAAAAGCAAGACACACCACCCAATGGACAAAAAGCTATGAAGACACTTCCTGTGGAAGATACATAAATGGCCACAAAAAGCATATGGAAATGTGTTCAATCAGATTTTTCATTAGAAAAACACAAATTAAAATCAACATAAAACACACATTATACTGACCAAAATTTAAGAGCATTGGCATCACCTGTTGCTGACACTATGGGAATATAGGAATTTTTTAGGTTTAGTTTATTTATTTATTTATTTATTTATTTTTAACCTATTCAATAACATTTTTCTGAGCTAGGGTACATCTCTTTCAAAATTGGCTGTACATTTTTAGGTTTACAGATGAATTAT
>NW_008355363.1:2409544-2410652 GCF_000622305.1 Nannospalax galili | reverse complement strand
CTTTACTGAACATGTTAATAATTTCTAGGAGTTTTCTGGTGGAATTTTTGGCATCTCTTAGATATAATATCATCTGCAAAACAGATAATTTGATCTCTTCTTTTCCAATTATTACTCCTTTAATTTCCTGCTCTTGTCTTATTGCTCTTGCAAGAGTTTCAAGTTATATGTTAAAGAGAAGTGGGGATAGTGGGTAGCTTGTCTGGTTCCTGATTTCAATGGGAATGCTTCCAGTTTTTCTCCATTTAGAATGATGTTGGCTGTGGATTGTTATGTATGGCTTTAATTATGTTGAGGTATGTTCCCTCCAGTCCATTTCTCTCTAGGACTTTAAACATGAAAGCAAGTTGAATTTTGTCAAAGGCCTTCTCTGCATCTATTGAGATGACCATGTGGTTCTTGTCATTGAGCCCATTTATGTGATTTATGACGTTTATTGACTTACGTATATTGAACCGTCCCTACATCTCTGGAATAAAGACAACTTGATCTTGGTGGATGATCCTTTTGGTGTGTGTCTGTATGCGGTTTGCAAGTATTTTATTGAGAATTTTTGCATCTATGTTCATTAAGGATATGGGTCTATAGTTTTCTTTTTTGGTTGTATCTTTACCAGGCTTTGGTATGAGAGTGATGATGGCTTAATAGAAGGAATTTGGAAGTTTTCCCTCCATTTCTATTTTTTTGAATAAATTAAGTAGTATTGTATGCAGATTTTCTTTAAATGTATGATACAATTCTGCTGTAAATCCATCTGGTCCTGGGCTTTTTTTAGTCGGGAGGTTTTGTATTACTGTTTCAATTTCTTTTTGTGATATGGGTCTCTTTAAGCTGTTAATCTCTTCTTGGTTTAGTTTTGGTGGTTCCCATGCCTTTAGATATGCATCCATTTCTTTTAGGTTTTAAAATTTAGTAGCATATAGGTTTTTAAAGTATTCCCTTATAATGTTCTGTATCTTTCTGGTGTCTGTTTCCCCTTTCATCTCTGATTTTGTTGATTTGGAGGTGCTCTTTCTTCCTTTTGGTTAACTGGGCTAGCGATCTGTCAATCTTGTTTATCTTTTCAAAGAACCAGCTCTTTGGATTTTTTTTTTTTTTTTTTTTTTTT
>NW_008355363.1:2392937-2406841 GCF_000622305.1 Nannospalax galili | reverse complement strand
TTACCCCAAGAGAGGCCTGAGGGTAGGAGAGCAGGCTAGGAGAGTTAGCCAGTGGTGCAGGTCCAGGGAAGCAGAGAGAGGTGAGGGCGGGGCCAGGTCCAGAAGCAGTGCTCCTGGGCCCCAAGGAAGGCACTAAGTTGGTCTGGGTGAAAAGGATCAGGAAGCAGTATTGGTTCCCCAGGTGTCTGGGGCCCAAGATTAGGAATGGCACAGGGCCCAAACTAGGAGCAGAGAACAGTGAGGGAGATGGAAGGGTGAATGTGGCTGGGCGAGTCAAGGCGCAGAGGACCGCGCGATAGACCTAGCCCAAGAGGCCTGAGGCTAGGAGAGCAGGTTAGGAGACTTAGCCGGTGGTGCAGGTCCAGGGAATGTTTATTACATTTTTAAGGGAACAAAAGCACTTGGAAGACCCTGTTAAAGTCCAGATAATGATTGTATTCATCCTGGAAAAGATCTGAAATTCTGTAATTTCTACTAATTTCTCAGGTGATTTAAGTGATTTGCTCTACAAAGCACACTTCAAATATTAAGGAGACATTAGGTGATAGAATTATGAGATTTATAATAGAAATTAGAAGTTAAAACTAAAAATATGAAATAATGTTTGCTTTCAAGTTTATCTTTTTTGCCTTAAGACATATCACAAGCTCTCAAATACTGGACATTTTTGGCCTTTGGAACAGAATATGTTGCTAACAGATCCAAGGACATTTTGACTTTTAGCTGAGAAACTGGCTACATTTCTTTGGGGTGTTTTTACTCTAACTGCCTAGACAATTCCTATCTCCTGTTCTTATCAAGCCATCCTCTGAAGGGGTTACCCAGATTGCCAATAGGTAATAGGGACACAGACCATTCTGGCTTCTTCCATGCTGAACAGGGAAGCAAGGTGAGGCAATTGGAATACCCCTTCAGTGGGTCTATCTAAAGGAGTCCCAAACTGCATAACTCTTGTCTCTATGGGGAGAAGAAATTCCTTGAATCGTGAATAGGAGATGTGAAGGAGAAGTAAAGGCAAGAGTACTTAGCACTACAGGTTCTAGACAGCAAACTAGAAAAAAAGTCAGAACAGGACAATTTTCAAATGTTCATATGAGAATCCATTGGAGTTTCTTGACAAGGGCTTCCAAAAGCATCCCTCTATTGGGTTTTTCCTCATTTTTCTTTCGTCTTCCAAAGCTGGACTAGTTGGCTGGGAATAGTGGCTGGATACTCAGGTTAGTGTCCAGTGACCCTCCTTGGCTCCTTTAATGAATGAGCACAACTGTCAACAAGCCCAAATGTGACTATGTTTAGTGATCAGGTTCAGCCGAAGTGGTGATGATGGTAGTTATTTCATGCAAAGGGACTGCTGTATAGTATCATCTTATTTTAAAAAACCCTGCAATCTAAAAGGGTGAAGGAAAACATACGTCGTTTGTTGTTTTGAGTCTGTGTTACTTCACTTAGTATAACAGTTTCTAGATCCATCCATTTAACTGCAAATTTCATTATTTCATCTTTCTTTACCTCATCCTTAAAAGATTTTAGGGTTACCTCTTCAGAGGGGGGAATATTGGAGGGGGGGGGATTGGGCATGGATTTGATCAAAACACCTTATGTACATTCATGAAATAAAGTTTTTGTAAAAATATAGACATGTTACAAAAGAGAGAAAATTATAGATATCTGAATGAAAATTTTAATGTAAACATTTTTATCAGTAATTCATACATTCCTGTTGTACTTTTATTTTAGATCTTTGTGAAATAATTCCCATAAAATCAGACATTTATCATGTATTTGTTGTATAAGGCATATTATGTAAATATAAACTCTGATTATACATAGTATGATTAAAATAAAATCTGGCTCTTAAATTCTTACTGAACAAATCAATGATATCACATTTTAACTTGGAAGGTTAGCTCTTCATCAAGCCTGTTAGCTGTTCATTTACCATTCATGAAGCCTGTGTTAGTACAGCATTAGTTTACCCATTGTTTTAATATGACTTGGAGCAGTTGGGTGTATAATTGCTAGAATGTTTCTTTCCACTGACTGCACAGCATTGCTTCTTCCTGCACCTGAGAGAGTGTTTTCTACCTGAAACTTAACGAGCAAATTTCCAGTCATTTGGCAACAAATGCATATAATTTAGAACACATCTCATTCATATAATTAGGATTTAAAATGAAGCACATTGCCAAATAGTATTAGGACACAAATGCCTGGGGACAATTGTCTCCTTGTTATTCTTCAGTCTATTCATTCTCATTCTCATTCTCTCTCTCTCTCTCTCTCTCTCTCTCTCTCTCTCTCTCTCTCTCTCTGCCCCCCCTGCCTCCCTCCCTCCCTCCCACACTATGGTCATAGAAGTAAATTAAATTAATGAATCAGTTTTCAGTTTCCTCTTTCACCAAGGCTGAAATGGCAGCTAAATCAAGAAAAGACTGAAAGTAAATGATCCTTTCTTAGTTTTCTCTTGTAATTTCAATTATTTAAGATGTAATTAGAAAGAATGTGTTAAGTTTAGCTTCAGTGGGGGACATACAGTAACCAGCAAAAGGAAATCATTTCCTTCTGAGCAACAATATTATACTTACCTGAGAAACAGTGAACATGTTTTCTTTCATCATTTAAAAAAGATGTTCCTTGAAATCCTACACTGAGGCATGATGGTTTATGTCCTTGAGCATTTGTACAAGGGTATTTGCTTAATCAATTCACTCCCTTTGGGGAAACCTGCAGCTATAGAAGTCTATTCTTCTTAAATATTACTTGAGTGGCAATATAAAGATCATATATTTAATTTGATATTTTAATTAAGATCTCTGTTTTTAAAATTTACTTTGATTTTTTTCCAGTAGTCTTTACTTCTGCCATTTTTACCTTTAGGAAGGAAAAATTTATAAAGCAAGAGTCTTCATTTACAAATATTATTTTCCAGTATTATACTGACATACATATTTTGAAAGGGAAAATTGCACATATTCTAGATATTATAAAATGAAAAACAAACTCCACTTCTTGCACTTAAAATTCATAATAAAAATATTCAGTCTCCTGAACTAATTTGTTTCTACCTAACTGCTCCTTTGTTCTCCTACCCTGGAGTGTTTTGAAAGACAGAGAATAAGATGCCTTACTGTTCTTGTTATAGAATTGTCTTCCCTCCTGGAAAGATCTCAGTCAGATGGAAAGGGGAGATAAGCTTTTAAACTGTCCTAGATTCAGACAAGAACAGTGGGATCCATCTGGCAGGAGGAAAAGGATTCTGAAATAGATGCTGCAGCAACAATTTTGATATGCAAATATTTATTTCTTTATAAAATATACACAGTTGAGAGTAAAGTGTCAACAATTCCTAATAATATTTACTTCTCTTAAAAAGCTCATATTTGTAAATTATCAATTTGCCCCTATTAGGTAACAAATTCATCATACTTATATCACCAATAAAGCGTTTGTATAATAGTGTAAGAGATAACAGTTTGCTAGGGTAAACTTGGAGCAATGCAATATTATTAGGTGGGCAAATTTTCTGTTAGCATAAACAAAAGTCAACATTTGATGTCATGACTTTCAAAATCATACAATTGTGCCTGTGTATGACACACTAATAAGATGATTTTGATCTTGGTTAATTAGGGGAAAGAAATGATGGAGATTTATTCTTATCTCTGTCACTGGTTTCCTTTGTGACCATGGCCACAAATTTCTGGAATTCTTTTTATCTTTGAGGTAATAACAAGCCTAATCTTCCTTAGGAGGATCTGATGGAAATGCCCAGAAAGCTTCTTCCTCTTAACTGCCAATGAATCTTCCCAGAAAGAATAAAGGCTCCATGTCACCAAATCAACAGTAAACAAAATGTTGTTACCATCCAATGTACTATCACTATGACTGGTATTGATCATTAAAGATGTGTTCTCAATATGAAAATAAGCAAAGGGATGAGGAGGTCACAATCCCAATAAGATACAAGGGAATATTTTAAATGTAAATACTGCTAGGGGCTGAGAAAAGACAACCAATTTCTTATAGACCAGGAACAGTGATATGTTTAATTTTACATCCATAACATCTAGTAGATGGTTTGGTACATATTCAGCTTTGAATATTTTTCATTGCATGACTAAGACCAAATATTGATCTTTTCAAACTGATTAAAAAAGTCTTTTGCTTGAAGAATTTATTTTCTATTTTTTATGTTGAATTATTTAGAGACCAGCAGATGCTACCTGTTAGAAATCAGGACTGCTTTATGTAAAATGAAGCAATATGCTGTGAAGTTTGTCTAATCTAATTTCCTCATTTTACTGAATATATGGCATTGATTGCTGTCAGCTTTGAGTAATATTAAACAAACTGTGACTATGATGAAAAGAGAAACCTTAGGCATTAATGCGAACATTAGAAATAAATGATACCATGAAATTGTGACCAGTTTATTTATTTATTTTAATTTTTTGGTATTTTTGAGACAAGATCTCTCTGCGCCCCTATCTGGCCTATCTATGTGGACCACTCTGGTTTCAGTCACAGAGATCCCCCTGCCTCTGCCTCCCAAGTGCTGGAACTAAAGCATACATCAACATGCCCAGAAATGTTTTGAAATTTTTGTGTGAGAGTGTCACAATTTTAAGTTCCAAATGCTCTCCCAACCAGTCAGTCCTGCTTATAAGTAGGTCATCAGATTAAGTATAGTTTAAAATGTAGATGATGCCTATGCTTTACCTAGATTTGAGGAAGTAGTGAAAGAGGTAGGGACTACTTCAGGTCTTCCAGTCTCTAGCAATAAATGTAGGATAATTCTTTGTGAAAGGCTCAGTTTCTGAAGGGGCAATGATGGATTGCACACAAATTAGGGTATCACTCTATAAATGTATTTCAATTTGTGATAATTACTTTAAAGTCTTAGCAGGGGCATTTATTTCAAAGGAGAAAGCATTGTTTCTTATAAGATATCATAAAATCTGCATTAGTGTGAACTCTGAGTTCTGCAGTTGACCGACATAAGGTTGCACACAGAAAATTTTCAAAAGACAAAGCAGAAGGATTTTCTTGGAAATGTTGCCACTATTTCACGTAGGAGATATTTTCAAGTATTCCCATAGCCTTGCCATGTTAGTTAGGAAAGGCTCTGTTAGAATATGGTAATTCCAAAAGATCTTTTAACAATTTTTTATTCTATTCCAGTTGTTCAAATTAATTGTGACCATGGAAAATTATCAGCTACCATCTTGTGTATCCTTTTCCATTTAAACAAAGCAAAACTACCTTGACCACAGGAGAATGAGAAATCAGTGGCTATGAGTGATCAGTTTTTGGAATCTTTGTGGAGAGTTTTATTAGTAGCCACTTATTCTCTCTACTTTGATGAAGAGGTGTGCATGCATTTGTACCACCACTGAACATTCTGAGGGTCATAATTGTCTATAAAGAAACTTTTGTAAATTCTGCACTTGTAGTTTGAGAATATGTTCACAGTGTTGATTATATCATTATTTCTTGCACTGAAAATTGCAGAATGATGAAATAGGAAGAATTTTCTAATTTAAAATTGCCTTTGACTGTATAAAAATTCTTAATTGTATGTGATGGACTTAAATATTATATTCCTTCTTCTCTCACCATCCTTTCTCTACCAGGGCACATTTTGAGTTGTTTTAGGACAATTCTTGTAACCTGAATGTCATTCCTGTATGTCAGATGCACTCCAGGTGTAGAGTGAGAACCCTTTTCAGAGAGATTTATTCTAGTATCCACATTTCAGTATTCTGTGCAGATGCAAAGGTGAGGATATCAAAAAGGGCTTGAAAACGATTTATTGTAAAACACAGTCCTTGACTACTAAACTAGATAGTGGCACTAGAAAAGCTACCAAGATTTTATGAGATGAATATAAAATGGGGGGGGATGAACAAGCTTTGGAGTTCTCACAGATCTCTTCATCAGTTACCACCTTTATCTTACAGAATAGTTTTAATTCATCCAAAAATGTGTTCTCAAAGTTTTCCCATGCCAAACAAATAAAATAGTACTTATTATTAAACTATTTGAGCTATGGGGCTAGAGATATGGTTCAGTGGTTAAGAGCACTAGCTGCTTTTGCAGAGAACCCAGGTTCGATTCCCAGCAACCACATGGCAACTACGAACTGTCCTTAACTCCAGTTCCAAGGAAATCCGAAGCCCTTTTCTGAATTCCGCAGCATTGCACTACACGGGTGCACTCACATACATGCAGGCAATACACTCACACATAAAATAAAAATAAGTAAAATTTAAAAAATATTTGAGCTGCACTGGAAAATTTTCGGCAATGTGCTTTGATTTAAAAAGTTGAGAAGTCGGGAGTGGTGGCACAGGCCTTTAATCCCAGCACTCAGGAGGCAGAGGCAGGTGGATCTCTGTGAGTTCAAGGCCAGCCTGGTCTACATAGTGAGTTCCAGGATAGCTGGGGCTACAAGGGAGACCATGTCTCAAAAAGACCAAAAAAAAAAAAAAAAAAGGCTTGAGAAAATATACATAGTGTTATTTGTATTTTTTTTTTTTTCAGAATGTAGTTTCATTCATTTAAAAAGCGATCTATTAGTTTAGGGGATTTTTATTTAAATTTTATCTTTACTGAAATTACAATTTTCATAAAATATAGTTTGATAGATCCCCACCCCTTATCTTCACCTCCCCCACCGACCCCAGACAATTTAATGTAGTTTCACATGTGTAGTCTCAGTGTGAGTCCTTCTACTCAGCTCACCAAGATTCCCATCCCTGTAAGACACTGTCTTTCCTTCACCCAGCAGCCATCAATTGCCAAAAGTTTCTTAGTTTTTTTTTTAATAGGAAGATATTATAAAAAATAAGAGCAGCATTTAGATAATAAATTCCGGGGAACATGCATTTAATGACTAATACACAGCATTACAACCATGCTCTCTGTCATCCATTATCTAATAAGTCAAACTCTTGCAGAAAATAGTTCCAACCATAAGAGGCTGGAGTAATGACTCTTACTTAAAATGAGAATAAAATTTCTTTATACATTTACCTGGAAATCAAATAAGGTTATATATTTGAGTGTCATTTTTGAATTATAAAAACATCAGTATATATTAGTCCTAATTGTGTCACACAGTGATCATTACTATTTATAATTAATATTACCAAGTGACTGTCATTCCTAAATGAGAGAAGATCATATTTTTCCTCAACTATGTATCAGTGTCTTTTAATAACCTAGACATAAAAGAAGAAAAAATATTCTCCATGGCCCATAAGATATCTTTTTATGACCCAAAAAGGAATCAAATTAGAGCCAGGTCCAGCCATCTCAAGCATTTACAATAGATAATATTATTCTGATTTGTAACTGGAATTTGTTTGTGCTATTTTATATTTCTAAATGGGTATAAAGACCTAAGGAAAAAATTGTTTTCAGAATTTACCGTGGTTCTGTTTGGCTGTATATTTCTTTGAAGTGGGAATATTTATTTCTTTCTTTTATTACATTTTTTATTGAGCTTTTGTAATTTCATACAACAGTTCTTAATCAAACTTGGATCCCCTCCCTGTCCATGCCTCTCTCATACCCCACCAAACCTCGTGCATTCTGCCATACATGCTGAGTCCTATTCATTCAGGCATTTGTACCCAAATGTCCTTCAGCATAAATGCATCCACTGGAGTCTAGTCAGACTATCCAGTGGTCGTATGTAAGTCATACTGTCCATCATAGTGAAATTTGGGGATGAGTTCTGGACCATTAGGTGTTAGGCTTTCAAATAAATATTTAATATTTCTATTACCAGCCTTTCTAAATTTTATCTATTAAAATATACACCAAGATATCAATTCATTGATTGTTGCAAGGAATGTGAAGTTCTTTGTTATTGAGCTTTTCAACTTTCATACATTTCCTCCTCAAATCCAGACCCCCTTCCCCATCCATGCCTCCCTCATCCCCCTACTTAGCCCTATGCATTCTGCCATACATGCTGAGTCCTATTCATTCAGGCATTTGTACCCAAATGTCCTTCAGTGTAAATGCATCCACTGGAGTCTAGTCAGCCCATCTAGTGATCGTATGTAATTCATACTCTCCCTCACCCAACAGCAATCAGTCTCGAAAAGTTCTGTCTTGTGTCAGCCTTCCACCTATTTATTTCTCCCCCTTTGAGCCCTTGTTTGAGTTTCAATCTCATGGTTATCTTTAGGAATAATATACAATAAATTACTGTGCATGAACAATTGAAATAGAAATAGCCAAATTTTAACATGACACATACTAAGTATATAACATTATCTTCATTAACAATGATTAACTTTTTAAAAACTAATGTTTAAAATATTTTTTGTGCATTTCATACAGAACAGCTCAAAAACTCTCAATCATTTTTTTACCCCCGTCTTCACTGGCACCCTCCCATAGCCCACCCTTCACTGGAGCCCGTACACTCGATCATCCTTGTCAGGCCCACCGAGTTGTCAGTGTCCCCAGCCATTCCCCAGTGCAAGTGTGTCCACTACATCTAGTCAGCCTCTCTAGAATCCCTTGTTTTAGGAAGGTTAGTTCTTCATTCAGTAAGAATCTGTTGCCAACATTCCTTCATATAAGATTGCGGTCTATTGTTCATTTTCCCAGTTCTATGCTGAGTTATTTTATGCCTGAGTTTGCATAAAAAACTTTGGTATTAAAGATTTTTAGTGAATAAAGAACAGAATGATTATAACTCCTATGGTTTATATGTATTTAAATATTTAAATTATATACATTAAGTAATTTGTGCTATGTATTGATAGGAATTGTATTATTTTGACTTCATTGTAACAATGTTGTTTCACATACATATTACTATATATGTATATAGTTTTATATGTGTGTGTGTGTGTGTGTGAGACAAATGTGTGTGCATCTAGAAATCTTACTCCTTTTGGACATGTTCTTAATTGGACATTTAATTATCTAGTCATGTATTATAAGAAATGCCCTAAAAATTTTAAATGTGTGTTAAAATTTTTAAGCAAAGGCCTTTCATTTTATTTGAGAAATTGATGCTTCAGGACTTTTCTTTTGTGTGTGTGGGTTTTTTTTTATTCAAAGAAGATTGCCCGATAGCCCCATCTGACCTGGAAATCACTATGTAGACCAGGCTGTCCTGAAACTAATACAGGTGAACTTGCTTCTGACTCCTTAGTGCTGGGATTAAAGGCAAATGCCACCACACCTGAATGTGTTTCAGGGTTTTTATATATTATGCCTAAATTTATTTCTTCCTAAATTTAGTTCTCATGCCTCATTCAAAATATGATCCTTCTGACATGTGTTATCTGTTCTCACAGCTCTGTGAATAAGACACGTAATTTGAATATAGATATAAATACTTTCTTTCATTCGTAAAAAGTTGAAATGATTATTTTCTTCGACAACAAATCATGTCCATCAGCTTTATTCCAAACTTGGAAACACTGTGAGACTGACTAAAAGCTTCCATACACCGAGTCCTTATTCATAGCAAACAACATAATAGGTAGGTGCTATGATAACAAGGATAAGGATGCTACTCTCTCTTTTCCTGCCTCAGCAACTGAACATTTTTACTGCAATTTTTTGATAATTGTTACGCTTACCATGTCCTTCATATATTATGCATCCACACTAACATAAATATAGACAAACGCATGCATATACACATCCAAAACTATTTCATCTTTACTTAGATTCTGAGACTCCAGGGCAATAACTGATTATTGCACATATAAACTTTTAGAGAAAGATGTGTTTGTGGTAGGTTGTATAGTAGAATGATATACCTGCCTATTGTATAAAGGACAGGTAATTTCATCACTTCATATCAATGTGATAAATATACTTTGAGGGAGCCATGCAAAAAGTGTGCAAGGGGTATAAAAATCAAACACAAAAATGCAACTTACAATGCCCATATCTGGATTTATTAACTATACTGCAGTAAAAAATAAAGACATACTTCATCTAAGACATGCAAAGTCATTTAATTTCATTGCACTAACCTTGGTGAATTTATTTTTAACTAAAATATGAAAAATAAGTTCAAACACTGCTCATGAAATAAGATCATATAGATGCTTTGCAAATTTTATTACATCGTTAAGAACAACACATCTGTCATTGTAGTTTGTGTTGACCATAAGCGTAGAGGAGGCACATGTTTATATAGCTATCATTGATCACATAACATTTCTGTTTTTTCTAATATGTACATTATACTTTAACTGTCTGTTTCATACACTAAGGTTGAAGTAAGTTAATGCAGTGTCTAATATTCACTAATTTGCAGTTATCATCATCATCTTATCATGTTCTGCTTCAAAGGTCAAACAATACACTTTAATCATATTTTGTTCCTTATCTTTCCTTTAGTTCAAGTTGACACAGAAAATAAAAATCTAGTATCTTTTGAACTTTATAATACACCATCCTTTTAACCTTTTCATTTTCTATTTGCAGTACTTGTCAAATTTTGTGTGGCTTAAGCATAACTGAAGTACCACTGTATTGCACAGGTTGGTTGTTTTCAATATTTTTCAGGTAATTAACAGTCAACAATGACCTAATCCTATTTTATAAATGACAGTCTAGAGATGGCTCAGTGGTTAAGAGCACTTTCTGCTCTTGCAGAGGACCTAGGTTTGGTTCCCAGTATCTACATGTCTTCTAACAATCATCCCTAACTCCAATCCATGGACTCCAACACCCTCAAATGGCCTCCATGTGCATAGCAAGCATGGGTGCACTTAAATGCATGCAGGCAAAACACTCATATACATAAAAGAAAATATGACAGCCTAGATAAATTATTAAGCTGTATTTTTCCAAACTGAATTTTGTCACTTGCATATTTCAAACTATTATTAAAGCTTATCTCTTGCTTTTGTGCCAACTCAAACGGTCATGTTGGACCTCCTCATGGTTTAACACACCCATATAAATTGGCATTTTTTTCTTGTTTCATTTGACTGTGTACCATTTAAATTATCTGAGAAGTAAAGAGAAGAGCCAAATAACACTCTGTTATCTATTATGCTTGCAATATACATATCTGTACACTATTATATGCTATGCAGTAATCAGGAAATATGTCCTGAAGTAACTAAGAAATAGCTAACTTTCAAGCAGACAGAATATGTCTTTGGAGTGGTGCTATAACTCCTGCCATATTTTCATTTACTCACTGTCACACTTAAAAAGAGCTCCATCCTCAACTTTAAGCATGGTTAATGCGTTAAATAAATGTTCCCAAATTTTATGTCCCTGTGGCTTACTTGGGCCTGGCAGACCATTATCAATCATTGAAGGCCCATTTTAAACTACGTTTTCTCTAGTAAAACCTTCTTGACTCCTCCAGGCAATTAGACATTACCTTATTCTCCTTCTGTTTCCTGTCCATCCTTTAATGAGGCTGTTTCCCTGGTAGATAACGAAGTACCTGATTAGAAATGCTCCTATACATGAAGAAATAAAAAAGATAATATGAAGCAACTGCTTAGGGAAAGATTTTGTATCAAAAGTATCAAAAGATAATGTATAATAAGATCTGTATGATTTGTTTTCATAAGAATAGACTTTGTGAAGAGTGAGTAGAATGTAGGGTCCTTCACATAAAATGAGATATCTCTATGATGGAGAGGAGGAGAGAAAGACACATAATTCTTATAATTTCTATTTAGCTTCTTGAATGAAACCCGGCTTTTGAATATCTAAGTGCTAATCATACCTTTATACCTTTGTCTCAGGCTCTCTGATACACTTCATTTTCATACCTTGACTTTGTGTATGAAGTTTAACACCATAAAGACCAACTCTAAAATTATGAATTACTAATGATTGGAAGTTATCTAAATATTGAAATGACTTTAAAAATAAAAGAGAATGATAAAATTTAAAGCTGCAGTATTCTGATTTGTAGGCATTCATGCAGGATTCATTTCTTCAAGAAATAAACTATGTTTTAATTTTTTATAGTGTTACATGAAATATTAAAAAAATTAGTATAAATTCTATGTAAACAAAATAAAAACAGGCAAATTATTGCTCTTGGATGAATGAGAAACACTGAGATACCTGGTATTCTAGTGGCGAGTTTGATGGAAGGTTCATTTTCTTTTAGTTTTCCATTTTTTCCCTCTTCAGAGAACAGCGGTGTCCAGGTGGGTTAATGTGTTTTAAAAATATTTTATTTATTATTTTTATTTTATTTGTATGAGTGTATTGCCTGCATGTAGGTAAGTGCACCTGTGTCATGCAATGCCCACGACAGGTCAGAAGAGGCTGTCAGATCCTCTGGGACTGGAGTTATAGACAGTTGTTAGCTGCCATGTGGGTGCTGGGACTCGAAACCGGGTCTTCTGAAAGAACAACCAGTGTTCTTAACTGCTGAGCCATCTCTCCAACCCCAGGGTTAATATCTTTTTGAGTTCCAAATTCATCTGAGTTTATTACTGTGGGCCCACTATTGTTTTGTTTATATAGTAATATTTTCTATGAGATTTACATTAAAATTGCATGTGTTTTATTTTATTAGAATTTGAATAAGTATAGTATTTCTTCATTTGGAAAGTATTTTAAGAAATGGGGTTCAATTATAGGGCTAGACTTATATCAGAAAATAAAACTGACACGAGTACAATTATGGGCATATTTGGATGGATTTTAAATGAGGAATTCTGAAACACTATGAAATTTTTAAATCTATATTTGAATATTTCTGAGAACAGGCCAACTATTCTGGCCAGATCACCATATTTTTTTCAAAATTTTGATTCTATGGTCCTTTGAACACCTACATTAATTGTCCTTCATCTAACTGCATTTATGGTTCTGTCAGACATTTCAAAATAATTTCTGTTGGGCCTTCAGGACCCTCATACACATGGCATGGAGGAAAATGAGGCCTAATATAATTTCATAAGCCAGGCTTTTAGCGACCTGTCTCTGGCCTGTCACTTCCATGTGGAGGTGACTCAGTAGAGCCCTATCTAAGATTGCCTCTGCCCAGTAACAACTGGCGTGGTAAATTCCCAGTGGCCCACAGTCTTCACCCCAGATGACACATTCCTATACCCACCCCCTTTTCCACACCCCTTTTGCTTAAACTATATAAGTTGATGCCTGATGCAATAAAGTGTGTTCCTGCCTCGACAAGACTCCCGACTCGGTGTGGTTTTTGAGTCGCCGACACTCACCATCCCGCTCAGCCCCTAAGAGAGGAACACAGGCTGGTCCTGGCCTCTCTCCCTGTGCCTTTACCTGTCAGAGAGCGATCCAACAGATTGGTGCCCGGTGTGAGGAGCTGCCTACCACGAAGTTCCCTGATGGGCCAATCGGTCTGCAGGTGAGTGTACTCCCATAAATTATGGGAAGTCAAGTTCTAAACCTGATCCCTCTTTAGATTCCCTCAGGGTCCTGCTCAAAAGCAGAGGCCTGGACCTATCAGATAACCAAGCTCTCCAAGCGTGGGGGTGCCTGATAAAGATTGCACCCTGGCTCCCAGAGAGCAATCTCTTTGACTGGGATACTTGGGATATTGTTGAGAAGTTAATCAGAAGTGCCCAGATCGAAAAGGGAGAGATCCCCCTCTGGGGACGCTCCCCATGGTAACTGCCTTAAAGGGCTGCTTTCCCCCATGCCCTCCGAGATCAAAGGTGGCAGAGGCCCAGACTCCAGCCCCGGCCAAGGCCACTGACCTGGTCCTGGAGACACCACCGAGCCCAAAGCCTGATCCTAGGTCCCCAGGCCATACCGATCCACTGGACCATCCTGAGCCCCTCTACCCCTCCCTCAATCCTTTTGGGAGTGGCCCTTGGCCCTGCAAGGGCCCCACTTGGGCAGACTCTCAGACTAACCCTTTCCGGGCTCCCTCTGCCCCTCCCCTGTACAAG
>NW_008355363.1:2387096-2392800 GCF_000622305.1 Nannospalax galili | reverse complement strand
ATAAATAAATAAATAAATAAATAAATAAATAAATAAATAAATAAATATAAATAAACTCTTCCAGACCCAGATCCTGGCTGCCAAACTAAACGGAGCCAGGTTTACAAACCCTGCTTTCCTGCTTCCCCCTACTCTCCAGGTCCATCTTGGCCTCCGGGCCCACTACCTCATTTTCTTGTACTATGGCTCTATCTACTGGCTGGTCGCGCACCATGTTACAGAACCTCTCATTTTATTAGCTCAAAAGCACACTGGTGTGTGGGAGTTTCTGCCCTGCCTTTGATTACAGGACGCTGTGTTCACTGGTGGGGCACACACAACACACACTCGTATTTCCCCTCCCTAGTGATTGCAGGATGCTGCTCTGGGGTTCAGAAATTTAGCTCAAATCTGCAACAGAAGAAAAGGACGCTTTTCTTTTGTTGCCTAATTCTTCTCGTTCTCGTTTTTATGCTCAGGGCAAAAAATCCTCTTTGTTCCCCTACCCACCTGCTGAGGTCTTTGACTCCTCTTTGCTGTCCATGTAATCTGTTACTATAAAAACCAAGCATTCAAAGTCTCAAGGTCTCACGCCTCCTGCTTGTCTTCTTAAATCCTTAAAACAACTAAAACTGTCTAAAACAATCAGGACAAAACGCCTATAATTCTTGTGTATAATTCTAAAAAGCCCTAAACCCTCTGACCTCCACAAGCTAACCTCTATCTTGCTATTCTTCAAAAAAACAATTTTATGGTGGCCCCTAATAAAATTCAAAACATTCCACCTTTTAAAATACTGGTCACTACCTTATCTATGGATGCTGTTTCACCCATAAAGCCTCAACTTCCCATTCAAAATACCTATAATCTGCCCCAACTTCAAAAATTACTAGAAAAAATTAATTGGCTGAGACCCTGGATACCCATCACAACTGAGGAGTTGGTTCCATTATTTAATCTCTTACAAGGCCTTGACTTGGCTTCCAAAATGATTTTACCACCTCAGTGCCAACAAATCCTAGCTAAAGTCCAACAGTCCATAAATGAGGCAACTCTAAAAAGGTTTGATCCCGACGCCCCCATGTCTCTTTATCTTTTCATTAAAAGTACACTGTGCACCGCTCTCTTGGCACAAGAGGGCAAACCCATACAATGGATTCATCTATCCATGGGTAACACTCTTCGAGTTTATTCCATGGTCAACCAAATTACTGATTACATTATCAAAAATAGGGACACAGCAGTCCGATTGTCTGGCATTCAGCCTCATTCCATTATCACTCCCTATAGGTTAACAGATTTTACATGACTTCAAAAAAATAAAATAAATAAAACAAATACAGTTAATGATGTTAAGAGTGCAATATGATCGCCTGCCCACTTCTCCCCTAGAGACACCAGCATAACCCAAGGCATGACACCGGCCTACCTAAATCAAGATCTGGCCGGTTACTGGAGCTCTTCCACAGGCTGAGATGATGTTACAAAATAAAAAAAATAAATAAATCTACTAAGGGCCAAAATAAGAGGCATCTGTTTATTTTCACAGAAAAAATGCTGCTTTTATGCCAATAGATCCAGGAACACAGGCTGGTCCTGGCCTCTTTCCCTGTGCCGTACCTGTCGGAGAGCGATCTGACAAATTTCCTGTCAGTAATGGACTCTTCTCAATATTAGATGTGGAAGGTAACATATCTCTAGTGGAACAAGTCTCTTTGCTCCTAGCTGAGCTTTAAATTTTTTTTTCTAAGTTTATGGTATCAGTCTGCATTATCTCACCAGGAGCATACAGTTTGTTTTGTTCTGTCATGATTTATATGATCGTATGGTCCATTCTTATGAACAAATAACTATGTATGTGACATGTGTGAAAACTACTGACATGCCCTTAGCATGTCTTTGTATCTCCTTTGTACATGCTGCCAATATTCCTGATTAATTCTTTATACCATTCCTGTTGTAATTTTGAACATTTAAATCTCCATCAATATCAGAAAATTCATAGTACAGTGAGAATAATAATGTTAATCCCTGTGGGGTTCAAGTGAAACTGCATATAAGGAATGCTTAGCCATAGTGGTATTATGGTTTTAATGCTACAAAATTTGTTGTTGAAATATGGGAGTATTAAGCTTTTGGACCCTTAAGAAAAGATTATGACATAAGGTTCACGTCCTTTATGTATGAGTCTCAGTGTTTATATAGGCTTTAGAAAGCATTAGGCCCTTTTGCCATTCAGTTTTGTACAAAATGTGGATGAAACACACTTCCCTCCTATATAAAATGCACCAATAAAGTTCTATTGTGGAAGCAGAGAACAGTCTTTACTAGACAGATGAACCTGTTGGAAACCTTAGTTTGGACATTTCAATTTCTGAAACTTTGAGGAACAAATGTATACTTTATACAAATTATGACACCTTAGGTACTTTGGTATCATTATAAAATGGAATAATCAAAATGAGTTAATAATAATACCGGTAGTGACAGCAACTGTGAGGCTAACTTAAAATTATTTTGTAGAAGACAATATCATTAGCAAGTGACACTACCTTCTATTTCTCACTCTTTATCCAAGCATAATGGATGATTGCACTTTATTTTCTATAGTACTTATTTTTCTCATTGCTCTCGCAAAATACCATCCAAAAGGGTTTTTGTTAATTGGAGTCAAACAAACTCAATATATCATGACAAGGAAAGCAGTGTGCAAGATGCTAGAGGTTGCTGGCCACATCACATTCTCAGTTAGATAGCAGACAGTAACAAGAAATGAAGACAGTCTATAAAATCTTTGGGTCCACCATTAGTGACTCAGTTTCTCCAACAAGGCTCCATGCCCTTAAGATTTCATAATCTTCTGATTACAATTTCCACCTCCATTTACTAACTCTCAACTTTATGCCATCTATTATTATTTATTTTAAGGCTTATTGAATCTTATTTGTGTTTTCCAAATGCTCCTGGGGGGAGGTTATTTCCTAGAAACTGGTCGATCTATTTGGCATCAAACACTTGAAGAAAAATGAATCTCTCTCTCCATCAGCTATCAGTTGCCAATAGTTTTCATCTAGGGCTGAAGTTTCTGACCCACTTTCACGTCCATACTGGACTTTTGTCTGTCATGTGCTTGTGGGGGTCTATGTAGCACTATGGTTTCATATATACAACTACCCTGTAGTGTCCAGAAAATACACTTTGCATACAGTCATCCACCACCTCTGGCTGTTATTATTTTTCTGTCTTCTCTTCCTCATTTATCCATGAGCCTTGAGAAGAGAAGGTCTGATATAGGTATCCCATGTATGGCCAAGCACTCCACAACTCTTGTTTTCTGCAAGATGACCAGATGCAGGTCTCTGGGTTAATTATCATCTGCTGCAGGCAGCTTCTCTGGTGAGAGGTGACAGATGCATTTAATATGTGGTATACCAATAAGTCATTAAGGAGTCAGCTTAATACTCTCTCTACTAATTAGAGTAATAGTAATAGGTTTTCCCTCAGGCCCTATGATCTGTTTATCCACAGGTTCTTGGCCCTGAAACAGTGCCAGGCATTGACTCCTTCTTGTGAGGTGGACATTAAATCCAAAAGAATATTTTTGGTCACTCCCATAATATCCAAGGTACTACTTCCCTAGGGGTCATATCTTTTTTTAATTGAGTTTTTGTGAATTTTGTAAAGTATATCTTGATCATGTTTGGCCCCTCCTATATATGTATCTCCTATAGCACCCCCCAAACTTTTCATGCATTCTATCATATATGTTAAGGGTTATCGAGTCAAGTTTGTGTCCCTATATGTCCCTCAGTATGAGTCCATCTTGTCAGTACAGTCTTTCTTGTAGTTTTCAGAGTTCACAACTCAGTAAGGTTGATGATTAATTTTATCTTTCAAGAAGCATGCATAGCATCTTCCAGTACTATAATAAAAGTTAGGCAGGTTTCTTTTTTAAAGTTATGTAGTCTAAGGCCTTTTGTTGTGGACGGCTTTCAAATTTCTACTTTCAAGAATATTAAATTTTTATGTTTTTCCAGCAAAATTATGAAATCAGCAGGTAAATGAATGGAACTGGAAACAATCATCCTGAGTAAGGTAACCCAGGCCTAGAAAGGAAAAGGTCACATGTTCTCTCTCATACCTGATGCTATGTGGAGAGCCGTAGGCCCCCACCCCAGGAAATAGCAAGACCTGGTTCGGAGGATCCAGTGAGGAAAAAAGACGTCCCCAAAGAAACCTTCCACAACAATTTTCACTCTGGACTCGCCACGGGAACCTGCCTCAGCTACAACCAGAAGTAAGTACAGACGTCTGATTATGAGACAAGAAATAAACAGGCATAAACTTTATGTTAGACAATTACAAGAAGCCTTGAAGACGTGAGGAGTAAAGGTTAAAATAAAAAATCTATTAAAATTCTTTAAATTTATTAAGGAAACCTGTCCTTGGTTTCCCCAAGAAGAAATAATAGATATTAAAGGCTAGAAAAGGGTAAAAAAAGGCTTTAGAGGATTACTATAAGGTCTTTGGCCCCAAAAAAATTCCTGTTACAGCCTTTTCCTACTGAAACTTAATCAGGAAATTAATAGATTCAAATAAATCCTCCACCGAGGCTGCCATAAAACAAAATTCAGGCCTCCTACAAGACACCCCCCAGCAGCCTCCCGGTGATAAAATAATTCCCCCTAAGGAGATAGACCTCATCTCCCTTGACAGCGACGAAGAAATGTCACCCGAGATACATTCTAGGATTTCAAATCCCAAAAATGTTAAATCAGAGCCTAACTCTAAAGTCAGCGCTGATGTCACGACACCCCAGTCTGGCACTGCGCCCACTGCTCCTTCTGAGGCGCACTCTTTGCCTCCTCCTTACCCTCTCCCACTAGTTCTACCTGCCCTCGAGACATTTCCCACTTCTCCCCTTGTTACCCAATTAAGAAATAAAGTGGCTCTATTAAAAAAATAGCTAGCCCTGAAACAACAAAAACAAAAACTGCTTGCAGGTCTTCAAGACCTATCAGTTAAAAGTAAACATTCCTTACAAGGTGCGACTTTCCCTGCCCTTTGATTTTCACTTTAAAAAGACTAAAAAACAGACCCTGGGACTTTCCCTCTCCCCCATCCAGCCTTTTACTAAGTCATTTAAACCACAAGCTTTTCCAGTTATAAAAACAATAGATGATAAAGATGAGCCTGTAAGGCACCACTCTTGCTTTCAATACCCGGTAATTAAAGAGCTTAAAACTGCTGTTTCTCAGTATGGTGCTACAGCGCCTTACACCCTAGCCATCCTAAAAAAAAATAGCTAAAAAATGGCTAACTCCTACTAACCAAAACACTCTGGTAAAGACAGTCCTTAGTGGGGGTAATTGTTTGCTATAAAAATCAGAGTATTATAACAACTGTAAAAAAAAATAATATAATAATAAAAAGATGAGAGGACAAGCCAGTCTCAGGCTATGCCTGAGAGGCTCCATAACAATGCTTTTCAACATAATTCTCAGGCCCCAGTGAGCATCAACAATGGTTGCCATTCCTAACTGTAATAATACACATAGAAGCCTTGGCAGCAAGGTTTCTTGGTCCTCTGCCTCCTGAAGAAAAAAGTGTGGCAGATTTTCGTATAAATATTGTAAGTGTTTGTATGATGTATACTATGATTTCTGAAAACCTAGGCTACTTGAATATGCTAACAGCTAACTCTGGAGGGAAATTGTGCTCTTTT
>NW_008355363.1:2383181-2385940 GCF_000622305.1 Nannospalax galili | reverse complement strand
ACCTTTAGGTAACTCTACAGCTGATAAATTGTGACATCCTCCCTTATCCTCATTTAGGGAAGAAGGCATGTTTATGTTTTTTTTTCCACAGAATGCTGACAATACATGTTGGGTACCTGAATGCCTCATCCGCTTTACAACATCTCCAGACTCTATGCCATCTGTGTCATCACTACACCATCCATCATCACATCCTGTGTTCCCAATTTTTGGACTGGGTTTTTGGACTCTGTTCGTGTTTCCTATGGACTGTCTCCACCGCCTGGCACCCACCGTTCTCCACTCTCGACTTTGCCTGTGATACTATGATTCTCTCCATGATTCATTCATTGTTCCGCATGCTTTGTGCACCCTTGTTTTAATTATTTATGTAATGCCCTTCCATGCTGTACACTGTTTGTCTCCTTAGGGTCCTTTTGTTTGCTTGGAGGGGGACTTAGGCTCTGCCTAACCTCAACACAGAGCATAGATTGGGGTAAAGGTTACCACCTTCATTAAAAGTCAAATTGATGATCTTACAGCAAAGCCAATTCAAATACATTATCTCAGGCTTACACTTAAAGATCGGGAAGAGCCCTATGAGCCTAAAAGGCCACGTGATGACGTGTGATGACGTGTTCCAGTCGTCCCCTTGAGATCTAAATTGGATAGCCAAAGACGGGTAAGAGGAGATCTCACTGATAACAACCTAAGACAGGCTGGCAGCCAAAACAGCTGTTTTGGCCCATGATGTGTAAGCATCAAAAGAGGATCTCCCAACCTAAGACAGGCACGGTTCCCTAAGGGATTGTTTTAGCTCATTTCCCTCTTTATTAAAATATAAAAGAAAGGGGGATCTGTGGAGAGCCGTAGGCCCCCACCCCAGGAAATAGCAAGACCTGGTTCCTGGCAAAGCTGTTTTCCAGACATCAAGGCTGACCTGGTTTGAGATTAACCAGATGACCTTACTTGAAAGCCTCACATAAACATGTTCTTCTAACTCGGGCACTTACCGCTTGAGAGACTCATGCAAGTGTAACCTCTTAATTGATTTATAACCTGCTATATAGAATTGTGGTGTTACTATGGAATTTACTCTGTGATCAATTGGTGTGGTGTAATTATGATAATTGTTCTGTTAATAGAATTGCTCTGCCTCAATAGATTTGTCCCTGCCAGCTTCCCCTTTTCCCTCTCTATAAAAACTTTGTGTGGATGTTCAATAAATGAGACTTGATCAAAAAGCCTGTATTGTCTCCATTCTTCATGACTTTTGTCCCTTTAAGTCCCCTCTCCTCCCTCCAGGTACCCACGTTGACTGTCCTGCAGGTTGGGACATCGCTAGCTTTGAAATCCTAGATATACAGGTTTCAATTTGGAAATCCAGATATGTCAGGAAAAAACTAAATTGACATAAGAGGAGAAAGGCTGCCTGGGAGGTGTGGTAGAATGCAGTGGTATAAAGCATGGACTGTAAATAATAAAGTAAGAAGGCTTAAATAAGGGGAGATTTGGAGGGGCTGGACACAGGAGGAAGTATGGGGAAGGATAAGTAACTCTAAATAACTTTAGAAAATACAGTACGGAAACCTATTGCTATAGAAACTTCTTAAAGTATATACATACACATTATAAAAAGAGAGATTAAAAGGAGTTACTTTATAAAAGGGAGATACTGTCCTTACTACATACCATAGGTTAAAATAAAATCCAATGTGAGGAATAGACTCCCTCTTGACTCCTCTTCTCTTGAAGCTGTTGACCATGAGTCCCACAGAACCTCAAGCACTACTGGCAAATGTTCCTGCTTTTGATTACCCACCAGAACTTGATGGTAAGACCCTACAGGTGAAGAAACTACATACGTGAATTGTAGAACAAATAAGGAAAAATCAAAGTGCTGTTGACTTCAGAACCTTATCTCTAATGGCTAGCTTTTATAGTGCAGAAAGTTGTTAAGCATTCTACCTGAAGAGCAAAGTAAACATCAGCTTTGCCCAGCTGTGAATTCTGTGAACTACAATAATGACTGGCATGCAAAGATAAATCCACTGGTGCAGTAATGGCATGAATATTGTGGGAGTAACCAACCATTTACTAATTGAATATAAGGTGCACTTCACAGGCCAGAGTCCATGCTTCACATTGATATCAGACTTAGAATACTGAGATCAGACAAGTCACAGGGCATAGGAGAGAGCTTAATAATAGTTTTCTATTATATACTTACAGTTTTAAACTGACTCTTAATGACTTAGTTTTATACCCATAACTTAATGTGTCTCTCAGTGCTTACTAGAGAAGTTTCCTTACACAAAAAGATGATATTTAACACAGAAACCCATATCTGGCCAATGTGCATAAGAGGCAGGTGAATGCTTATTCCTGAATAGGACACCTATATCAAACTTCTGCCTCCCAAGGATCAGGGATCATTATGGAAGATGGGGTATACAGATTGTAAGAGCCAGAGATGGTGAATGAACACAAGCATATAGAGTTTTCCAAACAGCTGATCAGTTACTCATATATACTCATAGCAGTGGTGATAGTATGCACAAATCCCGTGTAAGTTCAATACAGAAAAAAATAGACATGTGGAAGTGTGTGAAAAACACGAACCCTACATAAGGAACTTTGGCAGCTGAAGGCTGGTGGTGGGAGAGTTGGTCACGTTAAAGGATAGAAACTTTGGTTAGGTGAACCAGGCTCCAGAGAATGGACCCACACTAAAGAACATTTGCAGGCAGAAATTAGACTCTATAGGTCATATATACAAA
>NW_008355363.1:2337656-2383124 GCF_000622305.1 Nannospalax galili | reverse complement strand
GGGAAAATTTCAGACAGGTGAGGTAATCTAAATATCAAATTATGATGTATAAAAATCATAAAATTCAAATAAAAATGTAAAATAATTTAGGTTTTTCTTTCTCATTTTGTTAGTTCTTTGAGAATTTCATAAAATGTATTTTGATCATAAATACCTTACACAAATCTTCCATGGTACACTCTTTTTCCATATCCACTCAAAATTTTTGTTCTATTTTTAATCTCAAGCCCAATATTGATTTTCTGTTTTTTATTAAATTTTTTTTTCATGCAGTATTGCTAGGTGTGGTGGCTCACAACTTTAATCCAAGCACTTGGGAGTCAGAATCAGGCAGATATTTGTGAGTTTGAGGCCAGCCTGGTCTATACAGCAAGTTTCAGGACAGCTGGGGCTAGAGAGAGACCCTGTCTCAAAAAGACAAAAAACGAAATTTCATGCAGTATTGTTTGATGGGATATTAGTTCTGCTCCCGTATCTGGACCTCCCCCAATGCTGCCTACCCAATTAAATGAGCACTCTTTTTGTATATAATATGGTCTATATAGTCTGATTTGTGTTCCTAAACATCCTTCACTAAGGCTCCATCCACTGGGCCCACCAAGAGTCCCATCCCTGTAAGACACTGCTTTCCCTTTCCCACAATCACCAATTGCCAAAAGTTTCTTAGGTTGTATTGGGATTCCATACCCACTTCCGGATGTCTATGCTGGGATTTTGTCTGTCTTGAGCTTGCATAAGTTTTGTGCATGCTGTCACCATTGTTGAGAGTTCATATGAGTAATTGTTCAGCTGTCTGGAAGACTCTACTTCCTTGTGATCATCCACCACTTCTGGGTCTTACAGACTTCTTGCCTCCTATTTTGGCAATGATCCCTGAATCCTGGGAGGCAGAGATTTGAAAGAGGTGTCCTATTCAGGGATAAACATTCTGTGACCTTTTGTTCTCTGCTTTTTGTTTCATTGTGTCTCTGTGTAAATCACCATCTGCTGCGTAAGGAAATTCTCTGATGAGAATTAATAGATGCATTAATCCTAAGTGTAGACATTACATTGAAAATGTGTCACTTTGTGTTAACTGTCTCCAGACACTTACTCTCTGTATTTGATCAGTTCTGGAATTCTGTAATAGTCTCCATCTGCTGCAAAAAGAAAATTCTTTAATGAGGGGTGAAAGGTACAGTTGTCTGTATATACGAGGATGCATATTTAAAATAAAGTAAGAAATTATGTTCCTGTAGGAATGTGGCAAAAGTAGATATTTCTCTAGGCACTATGAACTCTTCAGTTATGTGTATTTGACTAGGTTTACAATACCACATGTGAGTTTCCTCCTATTACGCAGGCGTCAATTTCAATTAGAGAGCTGTTCATTGCCCCCAGAATAAAAGTGTCAGTATTGTACCAATAGCTATACTTTGTTGGGCTGGACATTGTTGTTTATCAGGCCTCACAGCTGGGTAGGATCATTGATTGTCTTTACACCTTGGCAGATTTGATACTGTAAGAGGTATTCTTCAGAGAGGAGACTTTCATGTCAGCTCCAGCTCCATTGCTCCAAGTCCAAAGTCTGAATTCTGAAGTGTGACTTATGTTCAGCAATAGAGTCTTAACTTGAGGTTCTGGGAGGCAATTAAGATCTGTGGCAGTATGTAGCAATAATTTGTGTTATTCTGGGAGGAACTTGGACTACCCTGGCCAACAAATCAAAGGAGATTTCTCTTGCTTGACACTGCGATTTTTGTGACATAGCCTTCAGCTGTACACATGTGCTCATATATTTATTTTACACGTATTTTTCATCAACACTTTGGACTAATACATTTCCCTCAGTTTTTTTCATACTGTCTAGGCATAATATCTCACTTCTCACTTCCCCATATAACTCTCCCTACTATCTCTCCAGTTAAAGTACCACCACTTTTCCCCCTTTCCCCCTGAATAACACCTGTCTCTTACTACACTCCTCTCTCGAGCTCATTTGTCCCTTTTGACCTCATGGTTCATTTCCATTTTCTTGGCTCCTGTGTTTACCTCAGGATATATAATCACATTTAGGGATTTGGAGCTAAGAACTACAAATGAGAGAGGACATATGTGGCTTGATTTTCCTAGTCTGTGTTAGGTCTCTAAGTATAATAGTTTCTAGTGCCATCCATTTACCTGCAAATTTCATGATTTTCCTCTCTTTACTTTTGAGTAGAACTCCATCGTTTTAATGTACCATATTTTCATTATCCATTCATCTGTTAAGGAACATTTTTGCTGTTTCCATCTCCTAGATATTCTGAAAAGTGTAGCAACACACATGGCTGTGCAAGTATTTCTGTAGTACGATGAATCTGTTGAGTATATGCCACGGAGTATTATGACCAGATCATAAAATAAATCGTAGATTTAAGTTTTCTAAAATTTCTCCATACTGATTTCCACATTTTTGTGTGTTTTCCTGTGAATTTTCAGATTTTTTATTTTTTTACTATTTCTGTGAAGCATGTCACAGAGATTTTGACTGAATCTGACCATTGTTTTGGGTAAGATGTTTATTTTCACTATATTGATTTTACCAAACCATGAGCATGGAAGATCTTACCATGTCCTTGTGCTTCCTCAATGTCTTCAAAGATATAATGTTTCCATTAAGTAGGACTTTAATACCGTTGGTTAGTTTTATTCTTACACAATTTGCTTATTTATTTTTTAAGGCTATTGTGAATGGAAGTATTTCCTTGAACTCTTTCTCTGATTGTTATTTGGATATGATTTCTGATGACTGATGTTTTACCCTGCTACATTGTTGAAAATGTCGATCATTTCTAGAAGTGTTCTGGTTGAATTTGGGGCATTATTTTATGTGTAATAATATATCATATGCAACTAAGGATAATTTAACTTCTTCTTTTCCAATTCATAACCCTTTAGTTTCCTTCCCCTTTCTCATTGTTCTAGCTAGAGTTTCACATATTAGATTGTAAACAAGTGGGCATAGTAGAGAGCCTTTTCTGTTTCCTGATTTTAACAGGAATGCTTCAATATTTCCTCCACGTAGAATTATGTTGGCTGTGCGTTTGTTGTATATAACCTTAATAATGTTGAGTTATGTTCCATCCAGTTCAATTCTCTCTAGGACTTTTTATAATTAATATATGTTGAATTCTCTCAAAGGCCTTTAATGTGTCTATTGAGATGATCATGTGATTTTTGTCTTTATGATAATTTATATAAGATTTATTGTGTTTATTGACTTATGTTTATTGAACCATCCCTACATCTCTGGAATAAAGTAAAATTCTGGAATAAAATAAAATTCTGATATGTCTATATGCTATTTGAAAGTATCTTGTTGAGGATTTTTGGGTCTATTCTCATTGGGCATATGGGTCTACAGTTTTTGTTGTTGTTGTTGTGTCTTTGCCTGCTTTTGGTATAAGAGTAATAATGGCATCATAGGAGGAGTATGGGTGTTCTCCCTCTCCATCATTTTGAAAAATTTAAGTGTATTGTTGTGGATGTTCTTTGAAGGACTGTTAGAATTCTGCAGTGAGTTCATCTGGTCTTGGGATCTTTTTTGGCCAGGAGGCTTTATGCTGCTGCTTTAATTTCCAAATTTTTTATGGGTCTGTTAAAACTGCTTATCTCTTCCTGGTTTAGCTTTGTTAGGTTCCATGAACTTAGAAATTTGTCCATTTCTTTTAGTTTTTCAAGTTTAATAAAGCATAGCTTTTTAATGTATTCACTAATAACCTTCTGGATCTTTCTTATGTCTATTGTGATGTTATCCCTTGATCTCTGATATCGTGGATTTGGATTTTTCTCTTTCCTTGTTTTGTTTAACTGTCTATCTTGTTTATCTTTTCAAAGACCAAGCTCTTAGATGCATTGTTCTTTTATGTATTGTTTTCCTTGTTTCTGTATCATTAATTTCTGTTCTGTTTTGTTATGTCTCCCCACCTGCTGGGTTTGGGTTTGGTTTGTTCTTGCCTTTCCAGAGTTGTGCTTTGTATTGTTAAGTCGTTCGTTCGTGCTCTGTTTTTTTTTTTTTTTAATTTAGACACTTAGAGATATAAACTTCCATTTTAAGACTGCATTTAAAGTGTCCCAGAAGTTTTCTTAGGTTTATTATCATTAGTTCCAAGAATATTTAATTTCTTGATTTCTTCTTTGATCCATTGATCTTTCAGGAGTGGGTTGTTTAATCCCCATGAGTCCTTGTATTTGCTAGAGCTTCTTTTGCTGCTGACTTTAAGCTTTATTACATTGTGATCTGATAGAATGCATAAAATATTTTTCATTTTTTTGTGTTTGTTGAGGTTTATTTTGTGCCTCAGTATGTGGTCAATTTTAGAGAAAATTCCATGGGCTCCTGAATAGAAAGTGTATTCTTTGATACTTGGGTGGAATACTCTGCAGATATCTTTTAGTTCCATTTGATATATGATATCATTTAATTCAGATGTGTCTTTTTATTCATTTTCCAGTTGACCTTTCTTTTGAAAATAGGGGGTTACTGCAGTCACCTATTATTAGTGAGTTAGGTTTGATCATGTCTTAAAGTCCTGTAGTACTGTTTCTCTGAAAATGGGTTCTCCAGAGCTTGGTACATATATGTTCATGATCTTCTTGTTCAATTGTTCCTTTGACTGGAATGAAGTGACATTCTTTAACCCTTCTGATTGATTTTAATTTGAAGTTTATTTTGTCAAATATAAGAATTGCAATGCCTGCGTATTTTGTAGTGTCATTTGCTTGAACTTATTTTTCGATATTTCACCTTATGGTAGTGCCTATTTTTGAAGGTTAGGTAAATTTCTAGTAGATAAAAACATGGATCCAGTTTTTAATCCACTCCAGTAGCCTGTGTCTTTTGACAGGGGAATTGAAGCCACTGACATTTAAAGTTATTATTGAAAGATGTGTATTGGTCACTGTCATTTTAATTTCTGTTTGTGTTCTTTTTATAATGATATGCTATAAGGAATTCCTATCTTGATACTGTCTACTTGGTGTTCTGTGTGTTTCCTGTATCTGTGTGAGTATGTCTTTCCTTAATTTAGTAAAATTTTCTTCTATAATCATGTTTAAGATTTGGTCAATGCCATTCACCTGGGAATTCTTCTCCTTCTATGTTGGTGATGCATAAATTTTGTCTGTTTGTGGTGTACCACATTTCCTATACATTCTATTCCTTTGTTTTTAATTTTTTTCATATTCTTTGCTTGACTGGTCCAATATTTCAACTTTATCATGCAGACTTGATATCATTTTTCATTTTGTTCTTTCTTTTGGTGAGCCCTTTTCACACCATTTCAAATTGGCTTATTGAGTTTTTAAATTCCATCTTTATTTCAGCCTGAGTATTTTCATTACTTCTTTTTCAAGTATTCACTTTACAAATCCTGAACTGTATTTGTCAATTCAGCCATCCATGTATGTGTATTTTCTTGTGATTCATTCAGAATAAATCCCTATTTTCTTTAATTCTTTAAGCTGTTTATTTGTGTGTTCTTTAAATTCATTGAATTCTTGAATCATGTCTATGATCAAATTCACAGTTTAGAATACTTCTATAGGGCTGATGGGGTTTGGTGGGGACATATTTCCATTTTTCATATTATTGTTTGTTCGTTGTGGTTTGGGTATGTGAATTCCTTTTGTTGCTTATGTTTCTGTTATGGAACTTGAGTCTGTAAATACTTCTACAATTCTCTCAGAGCATGTCTGTCGCAGTAGTATTCCACTCCCTGGTAACAATTTTTGTTCCAGTTTAGTTTCTCATGCTATGATAAAACTCTAAACAAAACCAACTTGCTGTTAAACGTTTTATTGAAACCCATGCATGGTGGTGCACATCTTTAATCCCAGCTCTCTGGAAGCAAAGGCAGGTAGTACTCTGTGAAATCAAGACCACGCTGGTCTCCATAAGTGCGTTCCAGGCTAGCTGGGACTACAGGGAGACCTTGTCTCAAAAACAAACAAACAAATAAATAAATAAATAAATAAATAAATAAATAAATAAACAACAAAAAAAAACAAGAGGGTTTAATGTATCTTACACTTCTAAGGCATAGTACATAACTGAGGAAACTTGGAGCAGGGGCACAAGACAGGAACAGGGAGGCAAGAACTGATGCAGATATCCTTGAGAACACTGCTTATTGGTTTTTTTCCTTGACTTGCACAGTGACTTTTTTCTTTTCAATATGTATTTCCATTGAATTTTTGTGCATTTCATACAATATATCATGATGGTATTTAGAACTCCTCCCCCATTTGCACTTCCCTCATAGCCTTGCACCTAATTTCATGCACTCTATCATTTAAGAAGCCCCAACCTTAGCTGAGAAACTTTGCAGCTGATCCCTGCTGGGTAAGTGAAAGTTGTTCTTTAAGGGAGCATCACTGGATAGGCTGGCCAGGCTCCAGTGGATGAACTCACACAGAGGGACATGTAGGGACACTAACATGACTCAACTGCTTTTCTTATACAGCCCTGATCCACCTGTCCACTGATGGCACATCCCAGAGTGGGCTATGTACTCCTACCTCAATTAACATTTAAGAAAATGCTTCATAGACATATCTACAGACTAGTCTTATGGAAGAAGTTTCTCAATTAAGAGTTCTTCTTCCCACATGCTTCTACTTTTTATGTTGACTAAAAACTAAACATCATGTCCAGTTAGCAGAATAATTAGGTTTTGTCTTACGGCAGATGACCTCTCCAGACACAGATTCTTGACCCCAACAACAGTGCCAGATATGGGTTCCATCTTCTGGAGTTGACCTTATATCCAATCATTACATGTTCGGTTATTCCCATGACATTCATACCACCACTGCGTGAATGGGCATGCTTGCTAAGCTAGTTGTTTTTTCTAGATCTCAGGTTTCAAAGTTGGGTAAGCATGATGATTACTTTTGTCCCCCAGTCGTTAGCATGCATAACACCTTCTAGCATCTATAGAGTAGGGATGAACTTTTAAAATCAGTACAAGCTTGATTTCCTATGTTCTAAGACTCAAGTATGTGATGTCTTCAGCATTAGGGACTTATGATCAAGTTCTAGAGGGCCACCAAGAGTGCTGATTATAGGGTGTAATGTTTGGAGGTCTATGGGAACTCACTGGCACTGGGAATATTACTTGATAGCCTGTGACGTCTATTCGGAAAATTCCTGTACCATCATAGGGTAACTGAATTCAAACTCTTCTTACATGCATATAGATAGATAGATAGATAGATAGATAGATAGATAGATAGATAGATAGATAGATAGTTTCTACAGTGGTAGGATTCCATTGCATTTTTTTCAAAAAATGATGGCTATAGTTACCTTCCCCATATTTCCTCCTCTACACTAGACTCCCAATCTCCAACCCATTAACCATTCCTGTTACATTATCACTCTTTACATTTTTATATAACTGCATTCTGTCCTCTTTCCCTTGAAAGCCTTCTCCAAACAGGGCCCCTTCCTAAACTCCTGACATCTCTGTGTATTCAAGCTGAAACACACACAGGCAAAGATTCAAAGTTATTATCCACAAATGAGTGAAAACATGTGATATTTATTTTTCTGGCTCTGGGTTACCTCACTCAGAATGATTGTTCCCACCTTTACCCATTTACCTGCAAATTTCATAATTTTGCTTTTTAAATAGCTGAACAATATTCGACTACAAAATTCTAAATATACTACATTTACTGGCTCTTGTGAATAGAGCACAAATGAACATGGATGTATAGGTATCTCTTTAGTAGGATATAGACTCCTTTGGGTATATCTGTTCATATGGAAGATCTATTTCTAGATTTTTCAGAAAACTCAACATTGATGTCCTTAAGGGCAGCACCAGATTGTACTCCTACCAGCAGTGAATAAGTGTTTCCCTCTCCTCAAATCTTCGTCATCATTTTTTGAAATTTGTTTCTTTTTTTATCTGAGCCATTCTAATGGGGTAAAATGAAATATATATCAATATAGTTTTAATTGGCATTTCCCTGATGGCTAAGGATGTTGGTCAAACACTCATGAATCTCATTTGCAGTGTGATCAACTGCCTCATTTCCCTGCTGTTGTAACTTTCTTGGCATGTGGACCACTGGGCATATCTTTCTAGGCCAATCTAGGCAGGGTTCACAGCTGGCTAAGACTGTTGAGCCAAAACAAATCCTTTTTTTCCCTTTTAGTTAATTTTGTCAAGGGAGGAAAAGTTGCTAAGACAGTGTTCATACAAATGTAAGTTAACACAATATAGTTAAGTCAACGGAATACACATTCCTCTCATGTGAACTTGGGATATTCAACAAGATAGGCCCTGTGATATGACATGAGTCAATGGTTAGTGTACTTACAATTATAAAAGTCATTACAGAAAATCTTCCATGGCAATTGCAACAGTAATTTCCAAAAGTTAAGGTGTAAATACCAAAATATGCCCTAAGAATTTATAAATTACCAACATTATTATGGCAGCAAACACGTTAAAACACTTTGGGGGGATTAAAGTAGATATACATAAATGTAAAATGCATCAAGTTACCATGTTCACCATTAAAATGTCATTAGTGTTGAAAGGCCAATTTCCCTGAAATTGATCTCTATTATTAACATAGTCACACAATATCAGAATTTCACAAGGTGATTATAAAGTGTGTTTGGAAATACTCAACTGTAAAATGGGCAAAATAACCTGAAAGTGGAACAAGACAGAGAGGTTTTATTTAAAGTTCAAGGTGTATTGCCAAGCTATACTTCTCTAGGTACTCTGATATCAGTAAAAAGACCGACATAGTTCGAAACAACATGACACAATGAAAAAATAGATGTACAGTTAGCTCAACAAATTATTTTTGCACAAGAGAATCAAATTAAATAGTGAGTAATCTACTCAACAAATGGTATTGTAACATGATATCCACACTGAAAGAAAATAATAATTTAATTGCATATATAATTATAAACATTTCATAGCTCTCAAAATGATATGCTATGTTGTGACTGAAAAAAATTGCTTTGGATAATGTTCTCTAGGTAAATGTCTTTGTGATACTGCCATGAGATAATACAGAAAAATACAGAAAGCACTAAAATCATAAATTGGACTATATTAAATTGAAATATCTATTGGGGCCAGTTATGCTAATTTCAGGAAGATTCAGACCTTCACTGAAGGTCTGCTCTCAACATTTGTAGAAGTTCGGGGTTTTGGTGTTTCTTTCATAAAATACAATATGCAAAAATAATTGAAATATGTACAAGATGCTGAAGTCAGGACAGTGGGACTTGTTACAGAATCAACTCCTGAAACAATGGCTTTTGTTACCTGCCACAGCCAACATTAACACAGGTATGGGTGAGTGAAGTTTTCTTCCAACTGGAGATGCTGGCATCCATGACTGTCATCTTGAGACCTGGCTGCAATGTTTGACCACACAAATTATTAGAGAAAGAAGAGGATGGAATGAAGACTGCATAGCATATACCATTAAGCTGTTTGTCTGGTGAGACACACAATCCCTCTGTCTTCATCTTCCTGCACTAGAATTATAAGACTCTGTCTCAGTACATGACTTTTTACGTGTGTTTTTAAGGATTGAATTGTTCCTGGTGCTTATAAAGCAATCACTTTACTGACTTACTGAACTATCTCCTCAGTTGTTGCCCATTTTTGAATGACAGTTTTGTTGAACACAGAATTATCTGCTGAATGTTTCTGTTGTTCATATTATATTTCCTCACTCTTAAATTCTGCAGCTCTGAGAAATGAACTGATAATTCTACTGAGCATACCTTGTATGTGAGTAGACCATTTCTCATGCACATCTCAAAATTCTGTCTTGAATTTTTTGTTTCTGTTTTTGATTCATGCAAACTGGCCATGCACTTACTATGTAGATAAGGCTGGTCATAAAGGTGGAGTCCTCCTGTCTCTGCCTTACAAGTGCTGGGATTAGAGGTTTACACTATCATTTTCCACCTCTGATTTACTTATGACTCAGTCAAATCAAAGGAAATGATTTAATTTTTTCTTCCTCTCAGAATCCTTTTGGGCTTTCTATTAACCACTAATTTTTATGACAGAAGCTCTTAAAGTATATACCTGATATTCCCTTCAAAGTCAGTATTCATCTCAACTCTTGAACTTCCTTCTAAAATGTTTCCTTCCACCTTCTTTAAATGAGCCATTAAGAAATTTGACCCTGTATATGTATATGGTGTATGTGTGTGTCTATACCTTTGCCTGTGTGTGTATAATTAGCTCACCTTCTCTCTCTTTCTATGTGTGTTTATGTATCTGTCTCCATTCCTGTTTTGTGTGACCCAGTAACAGAGGGCTGCTTTCCTAACTCATTGTAACCTCTGTTCCTATCATCAGTCATTAAAAACATTTATACATGATTTCTATTGTGATAGAGAATCACATTGTAGTTTATATTTAAAGGACTAAAAATTAACTCAAGCCAGGGTTTTCCTGGCCACAAAGGAAGATACAAACTTAGGCCCTTAGCATTGCATTCATGGTCAGGTTCACATAAGTTGTACTTGATCCAGTCAAGTACCATCAGGATTCTGTCTTACAGAATATATCAGTTGCCCATGTAAGAAACCTGTTCATCATGGGTCAAAAAATTAGGGATTTGTTGCATCTCCAGCACAGTTATTAAAAAGGGTATTTTGAACACCCACATTGAAATCTTCCTTTCCATTAAGCTAGAGTTGCAAGCTGTTGTAGTATTGCACTCAGTTTAGCTGTGGAATCTCAAAACATTTCCCCATTTTGTTGAAGAGCATGGTTCTAGCTGTTCATGCCAAAATTTTAAATATATTTCCATCCGTATTAAATAAATTTGGTCTCTGACAATTTTATACTTATATATAGTACATGCTGATTACTCTCACCTCCATCCTCTTGCACCTCTTTCCACTATTGTTAAACTTACCTTCTTCATATAAATCACTTTCACACATTACTGTCTTTCAGTTTTGTGGCCCACCAAGTTTAATCACGCTATTTTTTGACTATGGGTTTGAACTATCTATTTGAGCTTGATCAGTATACAATAATTTAAAGATGAAAGGTAGGGCCTAATAAACCTCACCCCATCCATGACTGATTGGTCCAGTCTTCTGCAGACCCAGTGCAGGAATATACAACTTCTCTTGAGTTCCTGATTGCAATGGATGTGTTGTACCCAAAATGTGGTAATTCTTTGCCTTTTTCCTGTCTTCTAGCCCTTACATTAATTTCATTAATTCTTTCCTCTTTTCCACAATGTTCCTTGAGTTTCAGCAGAATGGAATAGATTCCATTTCTCTCACCTACCCCAACCATGTGCCCTATCAGCCTTAGACCCAGGCAGGGCCCAATTCTTCTGCCTCACATCCTTGGACCAGCTTCCTAACCCAGACTAGATAAACACCTGAATATAGATGCTAAATCCTTACTCAGTTAGTCCCACTACCACCATCTTCTCTGGTTCCCAAGCATCAGGGTAGACCTGCCCAGACAGAACTCTGGTAAGTCAGATCCTGCCTGCTGCATCTCTATTCTGTTCCTCTCATCCACCATCAACCTGTGTCCTGCCAGCTTTTGACCGAGGCAGGCCCCAATTCCTCAACTCAGATCCCTGGTCTGTCTTCCTAATGCTGACTAGCTAAATTCCCTAGCATAGCCTCTGCTGGCCCATGATCTGTTTAACACAGATGAGCCCTCCTACTAACCTGACCAACCTATCTGCTACCCTATCCCACCGTATACCCAGTCCAATCTACTACCCTGCAAGAACCTGAAACACACACCAATTTATTTTCTGTACTTGAACAAAAAGCAGCCAAGCTACATCATCAATATAAACAGAACCAAAATTAAGTTAAACAAAAGCAGAGTAGACATTTCTACTAGATACATAATCAACAAAGGACATCCACATGCAAAAGTAGCAGTGCAAAAAAATAATATGAAAAACCATGAGAATACGTCCCCCCAATGAAACCCACTAGTTCTACCAAAGTGTACTAAAATGAGAATCACTCTGTGGAACCCCAGGGTGCAGAATTTAAAAGAACAATCATAAACATGATCAAAGAACTTCAAGAAAACACAAACAACTCAAAGAACTCAAAGAGGAACGCCCTAAGCTTATGATGGAAACCCAAGAATATACAAATATGTGGCTTAATGAAATATCAAAACCAATTCATGACTTGAAAAGTGATTTCACAAAAAAACATAGAAATAGTGAAGAAAACACAAATGGAAATGAACATAAGATTGAAAAACTCTACACACCAATTAGAAACAATGGGAGAAATCCTCACAAATAGAATGAATGAATTGAAAAACAGAATATCAGGATTGGATGATAAAGTTGAAGATTTGGACTCTTTAAACAAATACTATGCAAAATTAAAGAAAAAAAATACAGGAATGGGATACTCAGGAAATGTGGAACAACATGAAAAGAACAAATCTACAAATTATAGGTATATAGGAAGGAGAAGACTCTGAAGCCAATGGCACTGAACAAATCTTCAACATGTAAATTAAGACCTACCTATAAAGATTCAAGGAACACATATAACACCCATTATACATTACCAGAACAGAAACTCCCATGGAATATCATAGTAAAAACATTAAATGTACAGAACAAGGAGAGAGTACTGAAAGTTGCTAGAGAAAATCAAGTTACATATAAAGGAAAATCCATCAGAATTACAGCGGACTTCTCAATGCAAACTATGAAAGCTGGAAGAGCCTGGACCAAAGTACTCTCATTTGTAAATGACCATGGATGTCAACCCCAAATACTTTATCCAGCAAAACTGTCTATCATAGTAGAAGGGGAATGGATAGTTTTTCATGATACAAATAGACTCTAAGAATTCATGTCTACTACACCAGTGCTACAGAGAATACTCAAAGCAATACAGAGTACTGAAGAAAGGAATGAGAATATCCAAGAGGCTACAGAAAAAAAACAAAGAAAGATATGAAAATGGAAACACAAAAGAGTGACACAAACACAAAGAAATTAAAATGACAGTATCAAATATACATCATTCAATAATAATACTAAATATCAATGGCATCAACTCCCCTATCAAAAGACATAGGCTAGTGGAAAGGATCAAGAAAGAAAACCTATGTTTTTGTTGTCTTCAAGAAAATCATCTCATCTTCAAGATAGACACTATCTTAGGGGGAAAGGATGGAAAAAAATATTTCAACTAAATGATTTAAGAAGCAAGCATGTTACAAGTTTAATAGCTGACAAAATAACTGTCAAATTAAAACCAATTAGAAGAGATAAAGAGGGTTCGTTCATTCTCATCAAAGAAACTATTGATCAAGCAGATATTACCATCATGAACATATATGTACCAAACTCTGGAGCATCCACTTTTAAAAACAGCACTACAGGACTATAAAAAAGAGATTAACCCCAACTCGATAATAGTAGGTGACTTTAATACCACACTATCTTCAATAGACAGATCACCTAGACAAAGAATACAAAGAAAGACATCTGAATTAAATGATATCTTACATGAAATGAGCCTAACAAACATCTACAGAATATTCCACCCAAGCACCAAAGAATACACTTCCTACTCAGCAGCCCATGCAAGTTTTTCTAAACTTGACCACATTCTAGGACACAAAACAAATGTCAACAAATGCAAAAAAGAAATAATTCTGTGCATTCTATCAGAACACAGTGCAATAAAGTTTATAATCAACAGCAAAAGAAGACCTAGGAACTATACAAACACATGGAGATAAAATAACACATCCCTGACCAATGATTTGCTCAAAGAAGAAATTATGAAAGAAATAAAAATATTCCTGGAACTAAAAGAAAATGAGAATACAACACAACAAAACATTTGAGCATACTTAAAAGCAGTATTAAGAAGGAAGTTTATAACTCTTTGTCCTACGTTTAAAAAATCAGAAAGAGTACATGTAAATCATTTGACAGTACAACTCAAGGTTCTGGAAAGGCAAGAACAAACTAACACCAAACCTAGCATGTGAGAAGAAATAACAAAAATCAAAGCCAAAATCAATGAAATAGAGACAGAGAAAACAACAAAAATAGTCACTGAATCTAAGAGCTCATTCCTTGAAAGGTTAAATAAGATAGAGAAATCCTTAGCCTAGTTAACCGCAAGGTATAAAGAGCAAATCCAACTCAACAAAATCAGAGACAAAAAAAGAAATATCACAAAAGACACCAAAAAAAATCCAGAACATTCTAAGGAAATATTTACAAAATCTATACTTCATTAAATTCAAAAATCTAAAAAATATGGACAAATTGCTAAAATCATGGGCACCACCAAAGTTAAGAGATCAACAGCATAAACAAACCGACAACAAATAAGGAAATTGAAGCAGTAATAAAAAAAAAAAACCCAACTATAAAAGCCCATGCCCAGATGGAGTCAGAGCAAAATTCTGCCAGACATTCAAAGAAGATCCACAACCAATATTGCTTAAATTACTAAAACAGATAGAAAAAGATGGAGAACTCCCAAAGTCCTTCCATGAAGCCAGTGTCATTCTAATAGCAAAACTAATAAAGATTCAACAACAACAACATCAAAAAACTATCAACCCATATTCTTAATGAACATAGATGCAAAGATATTCAACAAAATACTTGCAAACCACATACATATGTAGACCAAAAAGATCATCCACCTTAATCAATCCAGCTTTATTCCAGAGATGCTGGGATGGTTCAATATATGCAAGTCAATAAATGTAATAAAACATAAGAATGGACTTAAAGACAAAAACCACGGGGTTATCTCAATAGATTCAGAAAAGACCTTTGACCAAATGCAACATGCATTCATGTTAAATGTCCTAGAAGGAATTGGCCTGGAGGGAACGCATCAACATAATTAAAGCTATATGCAACAAACCCATAGCCAGCATCATCCTAAATGGAGAAAAATTGGAAAAATTTCCACTAAAATCAGGAAGCAGACAAAGTTGTCCTCTATCTCCCCCCCTTTTTTTTTTTTTTTTTTTGGTGTTTTTGAGACAGGGTCTCCTAGTAGACCCAGCTGTCCTGGAACTCACTATGTAGACCAGGCTGGCCTTAAACTCATAGAGATCTGCCTGCCTCTGCCTCCCAAGTGCTGGGATTAAAGGCGTGTGCCACCATGCCTGGCTTCTCTACTCCTTTTTAATATAGCACTTGTAACTCTTCCAAGAGCAATAAGATAAAAGAAAGAAATTGAAGTAGTACTAATTGGAAAATAAGCAATGAAATTATTTCTACTTGTAGACAATATGATATTATACATAAGACATCCCAAAAATTCCACCAGAAAACTGTTGGAAATGATTAATACTTTCAGTAAAGTAGCAGGCTACAAAATCAGCTTAAAAAATCAGTGTCTTTTCTGAATGCCAATAAGAAGCAGTCAGAAGAAGAATTCAAGAAAACCATCCCATTCACAATAGCTTCAAAAAAGTATTTAGGACTAAATCTAAACAAAAACATTAAAGATCTGTACAGTGAAAACTTCAAATCTCCAAAAAAAGAGATAGAGGAAGACACTAGGAGATTGAAAGACCTACCATGCTCATGGATTGGTAGAATTAATATTGTTAAAATTACTATCTTAGGGCTGGAGAGATGGCTTAGCAGTTAAGAACACTGACTGCTTCTTATTGGGCATGACACGGGTGCACTCACATACATGCAGGCAATACACTCATACACATAAAAAGATAAAAATAATAAATAAAATATTTTTTAAAAGATGTTTAAAAAAATTACTCTTACCAAAAGCAATTAGCAGATTTAATGCAATGTTAATCAAAACAGTCACAACATTCATCACAGAGATTGAAAAAAATCATCTAAAAAATCCATATGGATTCAGAAAAGACCCGAGATAGTCAAAGCAATCTTGGTCAAAATGAACAACTCTGGGGGGAAGGGGGATCACTACACCAGGTCTCAAATTATGTTGCATTATATTATATTATTATATTATATCATTACACCATATATATTATATTACATATTATTATATTACATTATTTATAGTAATAAAAATGCATGGCACTGGCACACAAATAGACCCATAGATCAATAGTACAGAATAGAAGACCCAAACATGAGTATGTGCTATTTCAGTTACCTGATATTTGACAAAGGTGTCTAGAACACACAATGGAAGAAAAAAAGCATCATCCCCAATTTGTGCTGGCAAAACTGGATCTCCACCTTCAGAAAAATGAAATTGTGCCCTTATCTTTCACACTGCACTAAAGTCAACTCCAAATGTATCAAAGACATTAATATAAAATCTGAAACTCTGAAACTAATAGAAGAAAAAGTAGGTAGTACCCTCTAAGTTATAGGCACAGGAAAGGATTTTCTAAATTGGACACCAGCTGCTCAGGCACTAAGGTAAACAATCAATAAGTGGGATCTAATTAAACTACAAAGATACTGTAAAACAAAAGACAACACCAAGGAAGGGAAGAGTAAACCCGCTGAGTGGGAAAAATTATTTGATAGCTGTACATTCAGCAGAGGATTAATATCCAGCATATACAAAGAATTTAAAGAACAAAGAAACAAATTATAAATGGCCCAATAAAAAGATGGACTATAGACCTGAACAGAGAATTCTCAAAAGGAGAAATAAAAATGGTTAAGATGCATGTTAAAAAGTGCTCAACATCCTTAACAATTAGAGAAATGCAGATAAAATCCACTCTAAGATTCCAACTTACCCCAGTCAGACCGGGTAAGATCAAGAGAACAAGACTCCAAATGCTGGAGAAGATGTGGAGAAAGAATGCTCAATCAACACGATAGGAATGCCAACTCATGGAACCATTATGGAAAGCAATGTGGAGAAATCTCAAAAACTAAAAATGAACTTAACATATGATCCAGTTATACCACTCATTGGCATAAACCCAAATGATGCATCCAACTGTAGAGGTGCCAGTACATCCATGTTTGTTGCTGCTTTCTTCACAATAGCTAAGAAATGAAAACAACCTAAATGTCCCTCAACTGACAAATGGATAATGAAAATGTGGCTCATGGCTCATTTACACAATGAAGTTCTACTGACCAGCAAGGAAAGCTGAAATTATGAAGTTTTCAGGCAAATGGATAGAACTAGAGAGTGTTGTACTAAGTGAAGTAACACAAACACAGAAAAACAAGTGATGTATGTTCTTCCTTGTTTGCAGCAGGGAGGAGAGGAAGGAGAGACATGCAAGGGAGGGGCCACGGTGTGGGGAGAGGGAAGCCAGGAGATGGTGAAAAGGGATGTTATTGGGGGGAGGGTGGGGCATAATGGGGGCACTGTGACTGTGGAACAAGGAGGGAGGCTGAATGGGAAGAACAAGAGTAGCCATGAATGAATCTCAGGGGTTTAGGAAACCCAGAGGGAAATGTGATGCTCCTGAAACCCCATGAGAAATGTCCATACAGTATCTAAACGTTAGTGCATATGTATACCTGGGAACTGCCTGGCAAAGAACACAGTGCCAGACAGAAGAGACTTCTCTTTGAATGGTTGGTAAGAGTGGTTAGGACACTCCCAATATAACATAGGCTATTTCCAAATATCGTGGTTATCTCCCAGAAATAGTAGATAAGACCCTATTTCTGAAGAAAGGACATGCTTTGCATACAGGGATTAGAGTAATGGAGGGGGAGCTGACCTGGAGGCCTTCTCCCCGAAGTTTAGCTATCATAATGCTAGATGATAATATGCAAACTGCCAAGGGAGAAAAACAATTGATGTTCCAACCCAGCCCCAAACCCCAATAACCATAACGGTTTCACAGCAAACTGCCTCTATCGGTGCAGTAGTGGCACTGTTATCTGGGAGGCAATCAACAGCTATCTAATTGGGCTTAAAACCCTCTCAATGGGATTTAAACTCATGAGTGGGACTGTAAACTCAGACAAATGCACATGGCAAGAGAGAACATAGATCCTAGAGAAAACCCTGTCTCTTTCATATCTCTAAAAAAATGAAATTTCTTACTATATGGGTCCCTATACTTACAGATAAGCATATCATATAGCACTAATCAAAGAAGCTTCTTTTTGCAACAGTTAGAGGCTAATACAGAATTCCACAACTGCTCAGACACAGAGACTATATGTCTGAGATATGCCAAGTACTAGGTGACATATCTACAGTTGGACCTCTGTACCTAAGAATCGTGATACATAGAACAAGGCGTAGAAAACTAGGGCATCCCTCAACTCTCACCAGTGAAGCGTCCTTATACAACAGAGTGTGATGCACACAGAAGGCCACAACTGGCCAACTTTTACAAAATAAGAAATTGTAGAGTGTGTATTCTTGGATGGGACTCCTGTATAGAATCTCACCCACCCATGGCTCAGGGATCATTGTGGAAGAGGGAGCAGAAAGAATGTAAGAGCCAGGGCTTGATGAACACAGGGAAGCAGAGGCTTTCATGTCTCTTGAAGCCTGCATATGTGAACTTGTGGCAGGTGTGGCATCAAGCACAGGACCCATGCCAACTCAATTAAAAAAGGGTCCAGAGGGGAGGAAATAAATGGGTAGCAGCCAGCCCTAGACTGAGAACTATTGGAGCCTGAGTGATGCTAGATGAGAGAGAGTAAGCCTTGCATACCATCTCTAGATGGGCTGACCAGACTCCCATGAACAAATTTACACTGTAGGACATCTGGGTATAAATGTTCAACTCTATAGGACTTAGTGTATATACATGATTTTTTTTGGGGGGGGGGTGGGGAGGCATGGATGGGGAGGGAGACAAGTTTTAAGAGCTACTGTATAAAACTACAAAAGCTCAACAAAAATTTTAAAAGAGAAAAAAAGAATGGAATAAATGTCATGTTTAGGTCTGAGGACTCTAACTTATTTTCAGAATCTCAAGGGTCCATGACTCTTTACTATCAGTGACTGAAACAGAGAGGCTTCTCTGATTAAGGATTACTGAATCACTTATCTATAGACACAAATATTTAGAAGGCAGTTTGAGGTTATATAAGTTTACCTCAACAACAATAGTAAGTTCCCATCTATCTGCAGTCATGTGATTTGACTGGTTTTACAGCACTATGCGTGGAGCAGGCACCAAATCAAATCAAACGAGGCATTGTTTGGTTACCTACATATCATGACAAAAATTTTAGAGTAACTCTTATATTTCATCTATTGACTTTTTGAAGATGGGCTTTATTCTGTACGCCATTCTATTCCTAAGATATTTTCCTATCCTCCCATGGGGCTACAATTACAGGCTTAGGATGCTTGCAGTAATGTAGATCTTGATCCTCCTATTTTATTCACAGTCCACATCTAATCTATAAAAAATCCAATTGCTGCTGTTTAAAATATTAAGTTAATGTGGTGAGTTTTCAATAATTTAAGCCCAGGAAACTATTATCTCCATTACTTCTATATGTAAATATGTAAAAGAGAACACATAAAAAGTTTAGGTAAACATTTAAAGTCAATTGAATTATTTTTAAGAACTGAATTTTTAAGGGAAACAAGATAGCATATGAAAAGATGGCAACTAAAACAAATAAACAAGAGTCATAAGGTTTTAATATATGGTCAGACTTCCATTTATTAGCCTTGGAACTTTAGGGCAAGACCTTCACATTCTGAGTACGACTGCACCTTTCAGAGGACAGTTCTCCACTCTACGGGTCCTCTACAGGGAGATGAAGAATTAAAATGCAAACATCTCCATTCTCCTAAGTGTTGGGGGATGCCACATATTGGTCAAGAATCTGAATGTAGGTGGTGAATATGGGCAGCAATAGGAAACAATATGTGCCTTGAAGTAGTTGCCTTTGTAGAGGGTGTTGGGGGGTCCGAGGGTGGCCACTTCCCAATTGCAGAGGTCAGACTCATCCACCAGGGTGATCTGGAATATCTCCCCCTGCTCCTGGTGCAAGAATTTCAGCTCCAGCATCAGGGTCTCCTGAGAGCTGGCCATATGCTGCTGAGCCATTTCAGAGGTGGCTGAGTCTGCCCTGCCCTAGTCCTCATGCACCGGGAAGTGGGTCCTTCCATTTTTTACATGTTATATATAGCTATCATTTTCATTACTTAAACTATCATTTGTTTTATCCCTAAATGCCACTATGCCTGTGACAAAGCTCTCAGATGTTGGCAAGTACGTGTGTCCGTATATCTATACACCTATATAGCCCTTAAGCCCTCCAAGTACACAGCATTTTTTTTCTATCTTAGCCTCTGAAATACTGTGCAGCAAACTGTCTGTGCCATATGCTTTGCTCTGATCAAATAATTTATTACATAAAACATCAACCTGTCCCAGGACAACCAACCATATATCCTTATTTTATAAAACACCACATAAAGAACTTCCTCCTTTTTACTTGACTTAGTATGACAAATCTTATTATTATTGAAAAATTTATGAAAGAACATCATTTCGACAATTGAAAGACTGCTTAAAATGCACAAACTCATTCATGAAATGTGTGTATATTTATAGAGAAAAAAAGTTTTTTAATTTAGGTGTGATTACTTTATTTACAAATGGACTGAAAAAATGTCTCATTAAGTAGTGATTTTTCCAAGAGAAAGATAAACATTTTAAAGAAGATCTGAAAACTTATCTGGATATATGGATAATCTATATCATATTACTATGACTTTAAAATATCCATGGATTTTTGGTAAAATACTTAATATTTGTGTATTTTTCTCAGGTGTCTGCCTCACTTGTTTCTTACAGATATGGTCAAAAATAATATTTCACACTATGTTTTATAAATATTTATTTTGTTTTGAAATTTTTCAAAAAATTTTGTACACATTTTTATACTTTACATGACACAAAGTCTATAAGACTGGCAATTGGATCATATTATACAAATATTCTGCCTATTGAAATCAGAAGTGAGTTGAAGTAAAATGTTTATCTTGTGTCAGACTAGAACAACATATTGTAATTCTGAATCCAGTTGTATAATTCATCTTCTGCTTTATGTAACTTAGCTGAAAACAGTAAATAATGTTAAATTTCATATCTGTCTTGCTCTTTCTGAATTTGTAAAATGTAACTTTATATGGTGTACCAATATTGTATGTCCTTTTGACAAACACAAGATTTAAACATTTTCTTCAATACTCCCTAGATATGCATCCACTTCACTCAGTAGAATTTAAAGTGATGTTTATGAATTCATACTTTTTTGCCTGAGGAGAGAGATAAATTGATTGATTTACATATTTATTAAATATATCTTACCAGGTTGCACAAGCCTACAACATTTCGTCTCATTTACAGGGTTACTTTTGTTGCACCTAGTCATTAAATGCCAAATATGAAACAAAAGTTGACATGTCGAATACCTAAAATAAAGCAATATACGAAAAGTGCATAGGCACATTTATTCTATACACAAAAGTAAAAAATGGAAAGAAGACAAAATATAAAGTGTCAAGGAATCTTAGAGCTATATGTCTTCAATTTAACAGCGTTGAACTATGCCCAAATACCTAATTTTTGATAAATATCAGTCTTCAATTTTATCTCTAAAGCATGACTCTGACTTTCCTTGTTATCTATAAAGCAAAAGCAAAGTAGTACCTTATTTTCATTATGTTTATAATTTCTTTTTATAATGTTTAGTTCTATTAATACCATGCAGTTCTTTTGCTACTTTTTTTCAGCTGTACTGTCATCTTTCTGCACAACAAAATGCAATAAAATTAAAGGTATATAGAATTACACAAAATGTAAATTAAAAACAATAAATAAATGAATGCTGCATATAATTCTGGAGATTTAGTCACTTATATTTTTAAGAATTTGTATTTATATATTCATGGTAGAAAGTGATTGAAATCTTAATATACATTTTTCTTCCATTATATTATGTTCTTTGACTACACTGAATCTCTACTACCCTCTCCTGCCCCTGTGCTTTTTCTGATAGTCCACTCTTTTTCAAACAAATTCCCTTCTACTTTCATGACACGCATAAAATCTAAATTTGAGGGCTGGAGAGATGGCTTAGCAGTGAAAAACACTGACCGTTCTTGTAGAAGACCCGGGTTGGAATCCCAGCACACACATAGTAGTTAACAACTGTCCACAACTCCAGTTCCAGGGAATCCGACAGCCTCTTCTGTCCTCCGCGGGCATTGCATGACACAGGTGGACTTACCTGCATGCACGCAATGCATGTATACACATAAAAAAAAAATAAATGAAATAAAAATTTTTAAAAAATCTAAATTCTAAGAAAAATGTAATATTTGTCTTTCTGAGTCTGACTGTATATGGGTTGATATAAATGATCTCTAGAATTGGCTTAGAATCATTGGGGTATATTGCAAGGAATAACATTACTGCATCATTTGGCAGTTTTATGCTTAGGTTTTTGATGCTGTTACTTTTCCTATAGTGGCCACACTCCTTTACATTCCTATCAGCAGTGTGTTTTACTTTTCCCCTACATCCTTATCAAATAACTTCATTGATTAAGTACATTGATACAGAAAAACAAAAATAAATTTAGTGATATAATAAAATAGTTCATTTTCCAAAGCTCTGGAGACTAAAGTATTTCTAATTGTAGTACAACAATTTCATCTTATCTGTGGGAAATCATTTCCATTTCCCAAAAGATGACTGAAACCATAAGTAATGTCAAACTCCATATATACTGATATTTATTTATATACACACATAATTGTGATACAGTACATTTATAAATGAGTCACAGAAAGAAATAACACACAGAAAGAGAGTAGAAGAAGAATACCATAAATTATAACAAAATTATCAATTGCCTAATTCAGAAACTTTCTATTTGATACTTTTGGGCTATGCTTGAACATAAGTAATTGAAACTGTGGAAAGTGAAGGGAAGAATTCATATAGGCTAAACATAAATGCTGTCTTTAGTGAATGTTTTCATGATGATATACGTGTGTGTGTGTGTGTGTGTGTGTGTGTGTGTGTGCTAGCATTTGTGCACCACGTGCATGTAAGTGCCAGTAGAGTCCAGAAGAGTGCATTGAATCCCCTGGCATTGAAGTTATAGGCAGTTGTGAACTGCAGTTCGTGTGCTGGAACTGAACAGAGATCCTCTGTAAAAGCAATAAACACACCCAACAACTGAGCCATTTCACCTCTCTAATCAGCTGAATTTGATATGCTGAAAGGTCACAATATATGGAAAGTAATTTGATATATCTTTAATATGAAATTTATTTGAATACTAAATAACAAATGAAGCCAAACCTCAAAATATTTCACCTGTCACATAGCATAAATTACTTTGTATTTTTTTTTTTTGTCTTTTTGAGATAGGGTAACCCTGTAGCCCCAGCTGTCCTGGAACTCACTATGTAGACCAAGCTGGCCTTGAACTCACAGAGATCGATCTGCCTCTGCCTCCCGAGTGCTGGAATTAAAGGCGTGCACCACCATGCCAAGCTGGATTTTATCTTTTAATGTTGTTTTATCATAGTAATTTTCTCAGGACGGTTTGAACAGGTAGTAAGTCACACTTTCGATTTTACTTGACGTTTATATAATCATGAGTTGAATTTTAAAAGGTGGGACAATATTATAATGTACGCTGACAGCATAAAATTTAATCCCTTTGGTCAATGCTAATAAGAAATGAAATGTTAAAGGCATCATAAGCAATATATGCTATATCAACAAATGTTTTTACTTACCTAAACAAAGACTGTATACTTATTTAACTCAGTTAAAGATAGAAATAATAAAGTCTCACCATCTTTTTTATTAAATGTTAGATGGAGTTACATTACATTATTGCGATGCTTCCCATCTCAGATCTTCAAGATAACATCAGCCTAATGGATTCGTAGGGAAACAGAAGATGACTCAGCTACAAAATGTTAATGATTCTTCATGCTTTGGATTCTATAAGTGATAACAATTGTCCAACTGCTACCTAAAGCTGCATGCAACTTTTAAATATCATTTATAAAAGAGATGTTTCCGTTTTCAACTGTAATTGTGACATATCAGTGTGGTAAAACATTCAGAATTTATTTTCTCCCAGTTATGGAGATTAGAATTCCTAAATCAAGGTATTGTTAGGATGTCCTATCAATAAAGCTCCTAGAGGCAAATCCTCTGTTACTTATAACAGTGCTTGCTCCCTCAAGTTATTTCTTGGTTTATAGTCTAATGTATGCTTCCATATTCATGATTGTTTACATTTTCCACCTGTTTTCTTCTTGTAAGATAAACAGTGTCGTTTCATTAAGATCCCACTGTACTCTGAAATGGCTTTGTTTTTAACTACTGAATATGTATTCTGAGGCCCATAATCTATGCATTGGGGGATGCAGGTAAACGCATAATAGTTCACGTTACATGCTCGCAAATTTTCTTTTCTCCCTATGTGAAAATACATGCACCCAATTGTAACATCCCCCTCCAAATCTCACCTCAGTCCAACATCAGTCATCACTATGGCAAAATCCTTCTTGATTTGTAGATGTGTGAATCCAAGAAAATATGTCATTTGATTCCAAGTCACTGATTGCACACATAAGGGAGCTACTCCTTTTCTAAAAGGACTATACTGTATGGTTCAAAAAAAAAAGTTGTTGGTCTTAAATATTTCCTCAAACCAGGTATTAAACCTGTTTCAATCTCTGAGAAACTGAACAGTTGCAGGTTTATGTTTGGTTTTCTGTCTTCCTGGGATCAAGATCCAATCCTCTTAGCCTAATGAAGTACCCATCATTTCAATTTCTGCATCTGAGCTCTACCTTCATTTAACTATGTTCACTGTAGTCCAGACCGTCATGGTTTATTTATTACCCTCTTCATCATACAATTTCATCTAACATGGTACAACAAAGTGAATGGCCTCAACATGTTTAAGTTCTCAAGCTTCCATGTGCTAGTATTTTAAAATTTGACACTTGTGGAATACTGCTCATTCTGAAGTCCTTTGAGGAAAACTCTTTATTTGTCTCTTCCAGAATCTTCAAGCATGAGGACTGTTTGGTTTGCAGCAGCATAAATGTAATGTTTGTATTTCCATTTGACTACCTTCATTCTCAATCTCTCTGATGCTTTTTGTAAGAAACCAATTACATGCTTCATCTTAACTAGCTGTGGATTCTAAGTATTTATATATGTGAAGCATCACTTTTGATGTGTTGGATTTTAAGACTTTAACATAACTTTTCTATATAAAATAATGGATGGATTATGAAATGAGTTATTTCTTAAATGAATGACAGTTCAGTGCTTTGGATTTAGCCTTCTAAGATATAAGTGTCTTTGTTAACAGTAAGTACTACCTTGCTTTTCTATCCTGTTCCAGTTCAGTGATTAGTACTTTGCTTTTCTATCCTGTTCCATTTATGAGTGAATAATAGCTTGAAAAGATTCGTGGTTCTAGGTATTGGGTATTAGAGTTTGCAATAGGATATTTTAGACAGCATAGAAACTAATCTGCTATTTCAGAAGACAATGTTTTTAAAGGAAGACATAATTTAAGAGTTGTACTTTTTTTCAGATATTGGCTATTGATATATGAGGTTTCCAACCAGATATACAATTTCATATTTTTTACCTATAAACTAGCACATTATTTGTCTGTTTCTGTGTAAGCAATGTTCACAAACTTAGTGCCTTAAATTATATTCTTTAGTTAGTTAAAAATTCTGCATGCCAAAATTCAAAATGGCATGAGTTTTTTTCTGCTGAGTAAAATCAATGTATCAACTTGTCTGAGTTCCCACCTGGAGGGCCCAGGGAAATATCTGCTTCTAAGCTCAATCACACTTATGCCAAACAGTTCTTTGCATATATGAATGACACACTGATTTTCTTTGCTAGAAACATAAGTCATGAGTGCCTCTCTGTTTAAGAGGCCATCCAAGCTCCTTTTCTGAACAGTTCCCTGGGGGGAAATGTTAAATCTGTTGAAAGTGTGTTGAATCTTATTTCAGATTTTTTTATGTCCTCCTTAAGGAATAGCCAAATGAAACCCTCTGTTTTTAATTCCAACTCACTTCAATAAGTCGTAGATATATTAATTACTCAAGATTAATGAATACCCAATGAAAACATGAATGAAACATCTTAATTATACTTCATAAATTTGTGTGAGATTTCTTACTACATTCTAAATATGTATCCTTTGTATTTACAGACAAGTGTACCTCGATTCTCATCAAAGAGCATTCTTTTTGTGACAGATGGAGACTATTACAAAGTTCAGCAAAGGGTCACACACAGAGAGTAAGTTTCTAAGAGATGCCTAGCCTTAAGTGATATATCTATGACGCAGCATCTATATCTAAAGCTCAAGGAAATTTGTAGAAAGTGGAGTTGGAAAGAATGTAAGAGTCAGAGGGACATGACACCTCCTGCTAGTTAATGTATTCTAGTCATTATGGGAAGCTATACCAATGAAAGATCCACATAATGACAAAACCAGTTGAAATGCCAGGGTGTAGGACAGAAATTTCACAATGTCCCATCTCAAGATGTGGTGCTATGGGCAATCAATTGATACTGAGGGAGGGAGAATAAGTTTCCTTCATGGACTACTAGCTCCCTAAGATGTTATCAAATCGATGTCGGGATCTCTAAATGCAGATATGCACTAGCAGCACTAAATGGACTCAGTGCATTATATATAATTATATATAATATTTTCTATGTATGTGTGTGTTTGTGTGTGTGTTTGTGTGTGTGTGTGTGTGTGTGTGTGTGTGTGTGTGTGTAGCAATAATCAAAGAAAAGGACAAGAAATTGAGAGGGAGTAGGAGAAACATGAGGGGAGTTGGAGTGGGACTGGGAGCGATGTAAATTATGCAAATACAGTACTGAAGTATGCAATTCTTAAAAGTAATATAAAGTTTAAAATAAAAAATTAAATAAAAATGATACAAGATTTTGAGAGGAGGAGAAAAAAAATCAACAAAATTTCTAAATTTGCTCTCCCAAGAATTATGTGTTTTCTTGACAAGAAAAGACAGAGAATCCTGTAGGCTACCATGAAGACTGATAGATCTTAATTTACAAGTGATACTTTATTTTATTTGCTATGAAAAAATAGAGCAAATAAAGGCAATAATCTCAGGGATGCATTTTATTTTATAATTTTTCTCACATTTTAATTAAGTGTTTTATACCTAAACACCTGAGTTTGGTTCCCAACACAGAAATTGGGTTCCCTAACAACTGTCTGTTACTCCAGCTCAAAGGGAGCTGTTACTGGCAGCTTCTTCTGACTTCCGTGGCTATAGGAATGACTTTTACAATATATATATAATCTGAACTATAATGAATTTTACATAACCTTGAAACGAAAAAGTTACTATTTATAATGCAAAGAAGCTCACTTAGCCATATGCTTCTTTTGTGAACTGGTCACCTGACCTTATTCACTTATGACCCTACCTTGCCCTCCACCAAAGACAGTGAGTGAATGTTGTTGTCCTTGATTGATATATCAAAGCACTGAAAGCAGAGTGCTTTTCTCACTCAAAACAATAAAAAGAAGTGTGAAGTTTGCAATTTTGTGTGCGTCCGTGTGTGTGTGTGTGTGTGTGTGTGTGTGTGTGTGTGTGTGTGTGTGTGTGTATGAGATATTTTAAGCCTAGGGATCAAAGGGCATGCTTTGCAGATAAGGTAAGAATGGATTGCTGCTTCTACTTCCCGAATTCATGCTGGAGATACTGATTCAATAAAAGAGTGAATGAAGTCTGACTGAACACAGCTCCCTGTGACAGCTGAAAAAACGGGCTCTCAGAGTGTGGGTTCACCCTTGGCCTTAAAATGAAAGCTAGGAGTCAGGCTGTTTCTTTGGAAACACTGCACATGGGTGCCTAGATGCGTATCAGATATTCTCACACGGACATACATGTAAAAAAGGACAAATGTCTGTTGTCATCAGTTGCGCTACTCAAGCAAAAACTGTGAAAAAATTGTAAAAAGGAATGGAACATTCAGGAAATGTGGAGCATCATGAAAAGAAAACTTTTATACACCATAGGTATAGAGTAAAGAGAAGAATTCCAGGTAAATGATATTAATTAGATCTCAAATGGAATTAAAGAAGAAAATTTCTCTAAATTAGGGAAATGCAAACCTATACAAGTACAAGCAGCACATAGAAGAGCACCAAATAGACAGAACCAGAAACTCCCTAGGGTATATCATAGTAAAAAAGCCTAAATGTACAAAACAAAGAGAATATTGAAAGCTCTATGAGAAAAATTAGTCAGATATAAAGAAAAACACAACAGAATTAAAGTTGACTTTTGAATGTTAACTATGAAAACTAGAAGAGCCTAGACCAAAGTATACCAAGTTCTAAATGATTGTAGATGTCAACTCAGAATACTTTACCCAGAAAAAGTTCCATTATAGTTGAAAGAGAAAGAATAATATTCCATGAAGCAAATATGCTGAAAAATTCATGTTCACCAAAATAGCCCTAGAGAAAATATTTTAAACAATACAAGGGACCAAAGAAAGGAACAACTATACCCAAAGGGCAACAGAAAGAAAATCATTGAAGACATAATTATGGAAACAAAAAATTAGGCCAAGAATGCAAACAGAAATTAAAATGACAGTAACCAATACACATCTTTCAATAATAACTTAAAAAATCTATGGCCTCAATGTTCCAGTCAAAAGACACAAACTAATGGGATGGAATAAGAAACAAAACTCATACATTTCTTGTCTGCAAGAAACTCAACTCACCTTCAAGGATAGGCACTACCTTGGATGAAAGGATGAAAAAAAAAATCAAGCAAATGGAACTAAGAAAAAAGCAGGTGTTGAAATTCTAATATTTGACAAAATAGACATCAAATTAAAGCTAATCAAAAGAGATAAAGAGGTCACTTCATTGTGATCAAGGGAATAATTAACCAAGAATATATTGTAATCATAAATGTATATGTACCAGACTCTGGTGCATCCAATTTCATATAAACAGTAGTACAGTACTAGAAAACACAGATTAACCTGTACTCAGCAATAGCAGGTGACTTCAGTACCTCACTATATCCAATAGATAGGGCAACTAGTCAAAGAATAAACAGACATCTGAATTAAATGATACCATATATCAAATGGACCAAATAGACATCTACCTAATATTCCACCCAAATAACAAAGTATACACTTTCTATTCATGAACCCTTGGAAGTTTCTTTAAAATTGACCACATACTGGGGCAGAAAACAAACATCAACTTGTGTAAAAAAATTGAAGTAATTCCATGCATTCTATCAGACCACAACACAATAAAGATTAAAATCAACACCAAAAGATGCTCTAGTAGCAAAACAAACTCATGGAGATTAAACATGGGTCAAAGAAGTAATTAAGAAAGAAATAAAAGTATTCCTAGAACTAAATGAAAATGATAGTTCAACACAACAAAATCTCTTGGATTCTTTTAAAGCAGCCCTAAGAAGTCTATAGCTCTAGGTGCCTACATTAAAATCTTAGAAAAAGCACAAATAAATGATTTACAAATACAATTAAAGGTTCTGTAATGGCAAGAACAAATGAAACTGAAACCCAGAAGAAGAAATAACAAAAATAAGAACAGAAATTAATTAAATAAAAAGAAATCAATACTAAGAATCAATGATCCTAAGAGCTAATTTTTTGAAAAGATAAACAAGATAGAAAGACCCTTATCCCTGTTAACCAAAAGAAGGAAAGAGCACATGCAAAATCAGAGATGAAAGGGGAAACATCAAAACAGAATCCAGAACATAAAAAGGAAATACTTTAAAAACATGTACTGTATTAAATTTGAAAACCTATAGAAATGGATCAATTTTTAAATTCATGGAAACCACCAAAGTTAAATCAAGAAGAGATCAACAGTTTAAACAGACTTATAGCAAATAAGTAAACTGAAACAGTAATACAAAACCTCCTGAATAAAAAAAAGTCCATGCCCAAATGGATTCACAGCATAATTCTACCAGATATTTAAAGATCTACAACCAAACTACTTACATTATTTTAAAAGATAGAAACAGAAGGAGAACTACCAAACTCCTTCTATAAAACCAGTATTACTCTAATATCAAAACTAGATAAAAACGCAACAAAAAAGAAAACTGAAGACCACTATCCTTAATGAATATAGATGCAAAAATTTTCAACAAATTACTTGCAAACAATATACAGACACACATCAAAAGATTATCTGTCATGATCAAGTCAGCTTTAGTGCACAGATTCAGGGATGGTTCAACATACATAAGTCAATAAATGTAATAAATCACATAAATACAGTTAAAGACAAAAACCATTCAGTCATCTCAATAGATGCAGAAAAAGCCTATAATAAAATCTAACATGCAATTGTGTTAAAGGTTCTAGAGGAAACTGGACTGAAGGGAACATAACTCAACAAAATTGAAGTCATATACAACAAACCCATGAACAACATCATTCTAAATGGTGATAAACTGGAAGCATTCCCATAAAAATCAAGAAGCAGACAAAGCTATTCACTGTCTCCACTCCTCATCAATGTAGTGACTTGTGGGAGACAGGCTTGAGCAAAGGGTGAACGTCTTATTAACAGCCATACAGCAGGCCAGAGACAACAGGCAGACCACTGGAGCCGTAAGGAATGCCTTGTGACATTTGCTTCCCTTGACAGATCATTAGACTGATGCCTACATCTTGCCACTCCCTAATCACCACCCTTGGATTTACAAATTGCAACACTTAGATATTGCAACAGTCAGGGTCATGTGGTTTCCAGGAATCCAGGCTCTGTAATCTGAAACCCATTATGCTAATGAGGCATCCTACCTGCTATTCTGTGATAGAACATTAAGTCTTTTATGCTAATAGGATGTTAAGTCTGTTATGCTAATGAGGTATCCTACTTGTTGTGCTGTGATTGGACCACTACCTGTATATAAGCTTGTGCCTTCCTGCAATAAAGCAGACCTGTGTCACTGAACCTGGTCTCCTGTGTCTGTATGTGGCTCCACTGACACAGTCTCCTCACCAGCCCTGGGGTCCAGGACTGGGCAGAAGCAGAGATGACAAGAGGCAGCACCAGGTGAGCAGAAAAGTGGCTTCAGCCCAGGGAAAGCAGAAGAGTGGCCTCAGCCCAGGGCGAGTGGAGGAGCAGCCTTGACGCAGGTGAGAACCAAGGAGCAGCACCCACAAGAGCGGAGGAGTGGCCACCGCTGGTGGTGACTGCAGCTGGCACCCAACGTGGGGCTCAAAGCCTCCTGCCCCATGGAGCTGTAACACACTGAGCTGTAACACTCTGAGCTGTAGCACTCGGGGCTCCTGATGCCCCCTTTGCCAGTGATTCTTCCATGGGTGCTAGCCACTTTGTTTCTCCTGTGTTTCCTCTTCTGGCTCGCTATCTTCAGTTTGATGTGTCATTTCTGTCTCCACCGATCATCTTCCTGAATGGCTCCTGAGTCCTTCTGGGTATGTCTTGCAAGGCGAGTGACCTCCAGTATGGGGAATAGTCATCCAGCTGCTGCTGGCCCCTGCACTGCTGCACTGGTTTCTCTCCTCAGGAGTAGGCAAATTAGGGTAACAGAGAAGGAAGTAATTAAGGAATTAGATGAAGTACTAGCTCTTGCTCCTTGGTTTACAGATTCCTGCTTGGGATCCTGAGCAATGGGCTTGTGTGCTTTTCATGGCCAGAAAGAGAGAAGTCAGGGAGGGGCGTCCATTATCTGGGTCGTTCTACCCCATTGTGACTGACATTCTGGCCTTGCTTCAGGGAGCTCCCCCTGGTACCCCTGAGCAGAATAATCTCATACTAAACAACATAGATAAACAAATAAAGCAACAGGATAGTGGGGATGGCCTTTCCAAGGCATTTCCAGTTAAAACCGAACTAACTGATTTCTCTTCTGATGCAGAGACTATGACTGCTGATCATTAGGTAAAAAATGAGGAATTAGGGTTTGAGGTTCCCCCTGATGAAAAACAGGAAGTCAATATCACCTCTCCCCCTCCATTATGGGGTGATGGTTACACTTTGCCATCTTGTATTGGCTTTGATGAAAAACGGGAAGTTAAGGAAGCCTCCGCTCTGCCATTATGGAGCAATGGCTACTTTCTGCCATCTCGCACTAGCTCTAAGGAAGTTTCCCCCCAGTCCATCCACCCCTCCCTTCCAGAAGAGGACTGGAAGCCCCTTCCGCCTAAGCCCCTGTCCTATGATGCAATGGGTGATTTTCCACAGTTTTTCCTGGTTACCATCAATCAGGGACTACAAAACCCTAATGTCTGGAATCCATATTCTCATAATACTTTAAAAAAGCTACATAAGGCAGCCATTGAGGATGGCATTCATTCCCCTTGGTTTGGTCAGCTATTAGATACAATCAGCCATGCAGCCAACACCCCCTATGACTGGCAGAATATTTCCCATGCCTGTCTACAGGGAGGTGATTTTCTCTTATGGAAGGCTGCTTATCAGGATGAATGAGAACAACAGGCAGAGCACAATAGGAATGGTAATGTCCAAAACATTGGGTTTAACACGTTAGTAGGGCATGGCACTTTTCAAACCCTACAAGCCCCCACAGGGACCTCCTTGCTACTTTGAACAAGTGCGGCTTTGCGCGGTCCATGCTCAGACCTGTAAACATTTGGTCCATGCCTGCTCCTCTTGTGCCCCTCTTCTACCTCTGGGGCCATTACAACCCACTGAGACCCTCCCAAGAAGTCTTGGCCCAAATAAGATATGGCAAATGCATGCCACTCATTTTTCTCATTTTGGCAAGCTCAAATATATCCATCATATTATTGACACCTGTTGTTAATGCAAGGGCGATGCTATGCTTGTGTCTTTCCAGATAATGTTCCAGCCCCCATCTGGATACCAGCCCAGAACATCAGAATTGCCTGTGACAAAAGCCCTCCCTCCACAACCACTGACCCCGGAGATGGCAGCCCTGACCCTGGAGGAAGCAAGCACCTCTCAACCACTGAGAGACCAATGTGGTGTCGCAGATCACAAAAGCGACAGGCTTCAATGGCACACCCAATAACCTGGGAGAACCTTGAGTGTCTCACTTCACAAGCAAAGCCTATAGCCATTACTGAGATCTCCTAATTTTTGGACCCTGCATTGTTAATTTTGTTAAGGCTAGTTCAGTTAGCTGTTGCCCCACCTCCAAATCTTGCCAGACATGTCTCTGCAAACAAGAACCCTTGCCCTTACCAACCTATAATTAGCCTCCGATGGGTTTCAACAAATTCTTGACCCCTGAGGACGCCTTTAAACAGGCCGATACTGGATGTACTGCCTCCATCTGCCAAACCACACAAAAGGACCCACCCTTTGAGGGCTGGTAGTCAATGAAGGGTAAGATCCCGACAGATGGGACAACCTAAGACAGGCACAGTCCATTATGCTGGGTGACTCTTGAGGTGGGGACAACAATGCTGAGGCAAAGAATCTTGACTCTCATTGGTTGGCATGGACTTGGCATAACCTGATCTTAAGAAAGCTCACCATTTGGAGAGATGGAGCTCTTGATACAATGGCCCCCTGAGCCATTCTACTTTGCCTTGATATATCTGGACTGATATCAATATGCTATATATTCTAAACTATACCTCACCTTTAAAAATAAAAAAAAGGGGAGATGTGGAAGACAGGCTTGAGCCTAGGGAGAAAGTCTTAATGACAGCCATACAGCAGGCCCTAGGCAACTGCCAGACCACTGGAGCCACAAGTAACACCTTGTGACATTTGCTCCCATTGGAAGATCATGAGACTGATGCCTAGAGTTTGCCACTCCCTAATCACCACCCTTGGAATTACAAATTGCAACACTTAGATATTGCAACAGTCAGGGTCATGTGGTTTCCAGGAATCCAGGCTCTGTAATCTGAAATCCATTATGCTAATGAGGCATCCTACCTGCTATTCTGTGATAGGACAATAAATCTGTTATGCTAATAGGATGCTAACTCTGTTATGCTAATAAGGTATCCTACTTGTTGTACTGTGATAGGATGCTAAACCTGTTATGCTAATGAGGTATCATACTTGCTGTGCTGTGATTGGACCACTACCCCTATATAAGCTTGTGCCTTCCTGCAATAAAGCAGACCTGTGTCACTGAACCTGATCTCCTGTGTCTGAATGCGGCTCCACTGACACAGTCTCCTCACCAGCCCTGGGGTACGGGACCAAGCAGAAGTGGCATCGACAGGAGGCAGCACTGGGCAAGCAGAAGAGCTGCCTCAGCACCAGGTGAGCAGAAGAGCTGCCTCAGCACCAGGGCAGGCAGAAGAGCAGCCTCAGCCCAGGGCGAGTGGAGGAGCAGGCTCCACACCCATGAGAATGAAGGAGTGGCACTCATGTGAATGGAGGAACGGCCACCGCTGGTGGTGACCGCAGTGACTAAAAGTCTTACTAGAGCAATAAGGAAGAGAAGGACATTAAAGGAGTAGTAATTGGAAATGAAGAGGGCAAATTAACCCTATTTGTAGGTGATATGGTATCATACATAAGTGATCCCAAAAGTTCCACCAGAAAACTAGAAATTATCAACACTTTCACTAATGTGGCAGGTTACACAATCAATTTACAAAAATCAGTGGCCTTTCTATATACCAATAACAATCAATTAGAGAAAGAATTCATGGGAACTCTCACATTCACAGTAATATCAAAAAATAAAATATCCAGGAATAAAACGGACCAAAGATATTAAAGACTTCTACAATGAAAATTTTAAATTTTTGAAGAAAGAGATTGAGGAAGACACCAGGAGATGGAAAGATCCACCATGCTTATGGATTGGTATAATTAATATTGTGAAAATGACCATCCTACCAAAAGCAATCTATAGCTTCAATGCAGTGCCAATAAAAAATCCCAATGAAATTCTTCAAAGAATTAGAAAAAAATTAAAATTCTTGTGAAATATGAATAGCCAAAACAATCCTGAGCACAAAGAGCAATGCTGGCGGAATTACCATATCAGATCTCAAACTAAATTACAGAGCTATAGTTTTAAAAACAGCCTGATACTTCCTCCCTCTCCCATTTAAATACCTCCATTTTATCCATTTCTCCTTTAGCAACACCAGTATCCTAGAGTTCTTCTCTCTCGGGTTCCTTCTTTCTCCAACAACTGGGATCTCATTAAACTAAAATAAAAGTATCTAGAGAGAGGGAGGGAGGGGGAGAGAGAGAAATTGTAGAGGAACCCACAGAGTGGGAGTAAATCTTCACCAACTCCACTTCTGAGAGAGAATTAATTTCCAAAATATATGAAGAACTAAAAATAAAAAGAATCAATAAAGTAAATGGCCCAATTAAAAGATAGGCTAAGGATCTGAACAGAGCATTCTCAAAAGAAGATATAAAATGGCTAAGAAACACCTTAAAATTGTTAAACATCCTTAGTAATTAGGGTACTGTAATTCAAGAGAAAAAATGCTGGTGAGGAAGTGGGGAGAGGGGAGTGCCCATTCTCTGCTTGTGGGATTTCAAACTTGTGCAACCACTATGAAAACCAGTGTGGAGAACTCTTTGAATCTACCATCTGATCTGGTTATACCACTCTTTGGTATATACCTAAAGGTCTCATCATACCACAGAGATACTTGTATATCTGTGTTTGTTTGTGGCTGCTCTTTTCACAAAAGCTAGGAAATGGAAGCAACATAAGTGCCCCTCACCTGAGGAATGGATAATGAAAATGTGGTATATTTATACACTGGAGTTCTACTCTGAGATAAAGAGAGAAGAAATCATAAAATTTCCAGGTAAATGGATGGAACTAAAAACTGTTATACTACATGAAGTAACACAGACTCAGAAAAACAAACCATGTATGTTCTCCCTCATTTCTGGATCTTAGCACCAACTTATTATATGTGGTTATATGTCCTGATGTAACCACAGGAGTAAGGAAAATGGAAAAATACATGGATGTAATGGGAAAGAATGAAAGAGAGAGAGAGAGAGAGAGAGAGAGAGAGTAGGAGACAGGTGTTACCAAGGGTAAAATGGGTAAAATTGTGGTATTTGATTGAGAGGGGAATAGGGAAGGTTATACAAGTAACCATGAGGATAAAGGGGATGAAGGAGCTCAAGAGAGGGAGTATAAGGGAAGATATGTATTATAATAGGAGAAATGGGGAAAATAGGGGTACTTTAACTAGGGAGAGAGGATTATACACAGTGAGAGAGAGAGAGGAGAGATAAATAATGCTTAGCTGGTGTGAAAAACAAAAGGGAAATGTATTAGTTGAAAAGCATACTGAAAAATACATATACAATATCTATCTGTACCTAAGTTCATGTGCACAGCTGAAGGCTATATAACAATAAGCACAGTGCCAGACAGGAGAAACCTCCCTTCAAGTTGTTGGCTAGGGTAGTCCAAGAGACTCCCAAAATTACACGGCTATTAGTTATCGCCCAGAACTTGAAAGTAAGTCCTTAATGCTGAAGACAGGAAATACTTCAGACACAGGAATTGGAATTGGAGCAATGGAACTGAAACTGAGCCAGAAGTCTCTTCCATGAAATCTAGCTCTCATAATTATGGAGTACATTATGCAAGCTGCTAAAGGAGAAAAATTAACCAATGTTCCCACCCCAGCTTTAAGCCTTGTAACCACAACAACTGGCAGAACCAACTGTATCGGTGTAGTTGTGGAACTTTTATCTTGAGGGAAATCAATAGCTACCTAATTGGACTTAAAGCCCACTCAGTGGGAGTAAACTCATATGTGGCACTGTAAACATAGCCAGATACACATGGTTGTAGAGGTCATAGACCTTAGAGAAAACCCTAAGTCTGTCCCATTCCCATATCAACTAATTTCTTACTGTATGCTAAATACATATCTTTATTTTTACAGACAAGTGTACTAGCCACAACTCACCAAGAAGTTTCTTTTGCAACAGACAGAGACTATTACAGAGTTCCATAACTGGTTACACACAGAAAATAAGTGTCTGTGAGATCCCCAACCCTAAGTGACACATTTACAATGGAACCTCTACACCTAAGGCTCACAGAACGTGGTGGAACACGAGGTAGATAGATGATTAATGTAGTCCTCAACTCTCGTTCATGAAATTTCCTCATGCAATGGAGTGCAATGCACACAGAAGGCCACAACTGGCCATGATGTAGAAAATGAAAGGCTGCAGAGCATGGGTCACTGGGCAGGATTCCAATAGTAAGCGTTACCCACCCAGGGCTCCAGGACTCTTGCAGAAAAGGGGGCAGAAAGATTGTAAAAGCCAGGGGAGGAGGTGCATGGCCATAATGAAGCAGAGTCTTCCAGGCTCCTGGGACCTTGCTCATATGAACTTACAGCAATGGTGACAACATGCAGAAGATCCATGTATAAAACAGGGGAAATGGGCAGGAAGCCACAAATTTGGTGATGTACTATTAACAGCTGATAATAGTTGGGTTGATAACTGCTGGGTGAGAGAGAGCTGATCTTCTTTAAGGGAGTGATGTTAGACAGGCTGAACAGGCCCAAGTGGATGAACTTATACCAGGGACATATGGGTACACAAACTTGACTCGACATGTTCTTAACATGTATGATCAAATGTGTGAAGTTCTGTGGGTGGCCTATGGGATGGGTGCAGATAGGCAAGAGGGGGGATAAATATGATTTAGATGTATGATATCTACAAATTTTCAATAAATACATTTAAAAAATAATTTTATTTATGTTTATAGTGTGTATGATGTATGCTTGCATATTTGTGCATGTACACGCATGTTCCACACAAAGTTCATATGGAGACCACAGGGCATCTTTCAGGAGTTGCTTCTCTCCTTCCTCCTTAGGTTCTAGCGGTAGAGTTCAGGTCCTCATGTCTGTGCTGTGAGTGTTTTTACCCATATGCAATCTTGCCAGCAGCATATTAAATTTTCACAGACCTTTCCTGGGGGAAAATAAACAATTAGCGCCTTGCCTTTTAAAAGAGTAACATATTAAGAATAATTTTCTTTCAAAATTGGCTGTACATTTTTAGGTTTACAGATGAATTATTATGCTTATATAATCTTATATCATCTGTAAACCTAAAAATGTACAGCCAATTTTGAAAGAGATGTACCCTAGCTCAGAAAAATGTTATTGAATAGGTTAATGCTGTTGTAATGAAATGCTTCTAAAAAAAACTTGAAAATAAAATTTGGAAATTAAAAAAAAAGAATAATTTTCTTTCAAAATTGGCTGTACATTTTTAGGTTTACAGATGAATTATTATGCTTATATAATCTTATATCATCTGTAAACATAAAAATTTACAGCCACCTTTGAAAGAGATGTATCCTTGCTCTAGAATGTGTTACTGAATATGTTAAAGCTGTAATGAAATGCTTCTAAAAAAAACTTGAAAATAAAATTTGGAAATTAAAAAAAAAGAATAATTTTCTTGCTTGATTAGGGCGTATTTATTATGGGAAATAAATCAGGCACTAAGCGTTGGACTTTTGTGTTTTTTCCAACATTGAAATCTGCTTTTGACTTCTTATACAGAAAAGAAAGATACTCTACAGTGTGGGAGTTTACGGAATGTATACCCCACTTACTGATGTATCAGAACATGGTAAGTCATTCTTTATGCTCTGCTTTGAATAGAGTTATTCAGAAAAAAATCCTTTTGGTTCTATATGTAGAGATTTGTTCTACACCGTTTCTGTAATTGAATTTTCCAATCAATATTGTTTTTATTTATACTTTCCAAGAAAATGTAAAGAGGGACTAGCATGCCAGTTTGAATTTTAAGCCATATTTCTGCACCATTTTAATCAGCTGATAAATGGCTCTGGTGGCAATACTAATATCACAGAGTTATTGGATGAATTAAGTGAGTCAGTGCATGTGAAATACTTAAACTGGTCTTTTTCACATATTAGGTGCTATCTACATATTTTTCCTGTTTGGTTTTCAAAAATGATCATAATTTGCTGCCACTTTGAAAAAATTTAACATTGAATTATGCTTATATTTCTGCATTAAGATTATTTCAAAATGCTAAATTTCAATGTTCAATTGTTTTTGAAAAGCTATTTAGCACACACACACACATATATATATATATATATATACTTATATATAAAATAGTTTTCCAGTGTTAAATATTGAACTTTCCTATCTCTTATAAAATTGGAAGTTGGTTTTATTTATTTTAGCAACTGGACGTGCTAGTTTTCTTTCATAGTCTCTGTAGACTTTCAAAACTCCTTTTTTTCGAACAGACATTACTTTCTAAAGAATGGATCATGACATTTCCAAATTTCTGAAATGTCCAACAGACCATAGAAAGATATTTATTTAGGCTCCTGCTTAAAACCAACAGCTTCAGAAAAATGCTAGACTTGATTCTGGGCCAATTAAAAAAAATTCTTAAGTGGTATGACTGTGTAGTGATATATTCATAGATACTTTTAGATATTGAGAAAGGAGGTTACTATTTGAGGCAATCAGTTATTCTTTACGTTGAATGCTAACTCTCTTAGTTTAAATAGTCTCATACTTTTTGTTTGTGTATTAGGAGGACATTTCAGAGTTTATAGACTTAATGAGAGGCTGCCAAACACATCTTTATAGTAAAGATATGAAATTGAGAACCTTATCACAATGATGGCTATGTCAAAAGACTGCAAATGACTGCAAGTTTAAATTACACAGATACAATCAATTTTGTCATTATACTTTAAAATAATTGTTTGATTCTTGACCTTGGTAGCACTTAACATTATCTATATAGAATCTGATTTTCACTCTTAAAACATAATCTACTTTTAATTCATGCAAAATCCCTTGTATGATTTTTACTTTTTCCTTTAGTTTTTCTCTTTTAAATGTTTTTTAGCACACACAATATTGGGTTTTATTATGGTATTTTCAGCCAATTTTTTTTTGATTCCCACGACCAATATCCCCCATCCCCCTATCTCCATCTTATTCTTTCCCACCCATAACCTCCTTTCTACTTTCATATCACGTATTCCTATTGCTCCCCTTTCCACAACATTCTTACACTCTCACAGTCTTCTTACTAGTTTCATAGCATAAACCGTACATATACATATATATGCTACACACTAGGGTCAGCATAGGAAAGAGAATATGAAATGTTTATCTTTCTTAGGCTAGGTTACCTCACTTACTATAATACTTTCCAGATCCATCAATTACCCTTAAAATTTTATGACTGCATTTTCCATTTCCCTGGGTCTTCTGGTTACATTTTATATATATTTCATTATTGACTCTTCTGTTGATAGACATCTGGGTTGGTTTAATTTCATTATTTTTCTAAATAGAGCAGAAATAAACTTGGAAGATTAGCTCACACTATTTGTTAAATAGGCTGTCCTTTTACAAGTGCATGGTTTGGACATTGTTATCAAAAATTTGTGACAAGGCATGGTTGTTGCATGAATGAGCTCACAACAGCTGTGGTTACCTTCACAAGATCTCTGCAACATAAAGAGAATTGAAATTTTCAGCATGGAAGAAGAAGGGCTCCTGATGCCTCACTCCTAAGTGAAGGGCTAATGGCAGTTTATGTCTGCTGGGGGATGGAGAGTCACTTTTATTTTCAGGGAGGCCATTGATAGGTTACTGATGCCTCAGTGGAAGAGACTTCACATAACCATATAAGCAGCACTAGTGAATTTAAAAAACATTGAGATTGAAAGGAATATGAGAGATATGCTCAGCAGGGAGGAGCTGGAAAGAGGGAGTGGGGGACAGATATTTCCAAGATACACTATATACATGCATGAAATTTTCAAAATCTAAAAATCATTTACTTAATGTTCTGTTGGAAGTTGTAGGAGGGAGTTAATGGAGAATAAAAGAACAGTGAAATTATTTTGATTTACTGTTTATAGTCATCCTAAACTGATTATATATTTATCACTCTATTTTCTTTTATTGAAATTAAGGGAAATAATGTAACTCATTAAAGTCATGCAAAATGATATTCTGAAATTAACTATGTCATCAGTAGTTATTCATTGCTTCTTCTTGAAGAAATAAACATATCAACATAGAGTTACTAAATTCTGTCTTATGTACATAATCTTAATATTAATTATTCTTTAAATGTACTCTTGTCAAATTCTGTTACGTATAATATAAAAAATTGATATCATTTACACATTATAATAATAAAGTATTATTATGACAAATTTGAAAAACACCAACAAATACCTGATAAAAAATTGATATCATTTACACATTATAATAATAGAAAAGTATTATTATGACAAATTTGAAAAACACCAACAAATACCTGATGGACTTTAAGGTACTATTACCTATTATGAACTATGAAATATTATTTTTGCTCAGTAGTTCCCATATAGGATGGGATTAATTTCTATTAAACATACTGTTCTTTGACTTGACACATCATAATAATTGCTGTCAACTAAGGTGCTCTTTAATAGGAGTGATACTGTACGTGGCATCAAACATGTGATCACAAAGTATTTTTTTTTTAAAAATCAGGTTTCCCTACCAGGCATGTGTTTTATCCTGTGAAGAGGCCTTAAATTCAATCGGAAAGTAATTATTTACCCCCATAACATTCATGTATTGCACCCATACCTTGCCATGCTGACACTTATTGTTCACAGGATTCACAGGTGGTTAAGACTGTTGAGAACTACCCCCACCAGGAGGTTGCATAGCACCTTCCAATAGGCTGAGAGTTAGCCAGGAGGAAGTTTCTGGGTCAATACCAGTTGACTTTCTCCATGTCATGTGACCAGCCCCTTTTAAATTCTTCCAATATTTATTCTACAAGATAACCCCAGATCACTAAAATTATATATTCCCATGGGCACTTCTTAAATTAATAATATGATATATAGCATGTTGTTATTTTGCTCTTACAGAAAATTTAACTTTTAAAGGATTTTTCAGCATTCTCTTCCTTTCTCTTCCCTGTATAATCTTTAACACTATTTGTAAATAAAAATAGATGTTTATATTATCATCAAAATATAAAGATTTTTCTATAAAACTGATGTTTTACCTTATAAAAAAATGTGGTTTCACAAAACAATGCTGTTGAATTTACCTTAGACATATGGATACAAGAAAATTTAAATATTGGTTTGCTCTTCTGACGTTTGAAAAAAAAATTTCTTTCATGGTTCACTGAAATTTCAGTTGATTTAACTACATTTTATTTGTAATTTAAAAATAATATATTCCTCTCTTCTCCACATCTTCTGCATTTTGTCTTAATGTTTACCATAAATTAGGAATAATGAAATTTAAAGAAGTAACATGACAATAAATATCAATTTGTGTGTTTTTCTTTATAATTTTGCTCTGGGGTTTGTGTAGTTGTTCAGTTGGTAAAAAACATTTGCAACATAAGCTTGATAACCCTGAATTCTCTTAAGTGTGAAAGGAGCGAACTAGCTGCACAAAGCTATTGTCATATATCCATGCCCAAGCATGTGTGTGGCCAAATATGTACATCATAAACACACAAACAGAAATTTAAAAATAATTTACTAAAATTCTACACTGAACTTTGCTCTTATCTACCTCTAAGATTATTCCATATGGAAAAGATGAATCTGTGAGCAACTGTGCCTTTAATTACAAGTTTCCTCTTCGTGTAAGTCATTTTCTTAAAATTTTAACAAACAACAAGTATAACTTTTGCTTAATAGACATGGTTGTGGACTTATGTGACTTGTGTGACCTGTTTTGTCTTTTATTCACTGCATTTAAAATAAAAGATTCATATATACTAAGTGAAATTTTCACGATTAATACGGAGTAAGAGAAACAGTAGTCCAAACGAATATAAAGTAATTGTTGTACTGTCTGAGCATAATACATTGCTAATGAGTGAAGAATATTTAATACATCTCTTTGTGAATGCTGAAGTCAAGTGCAGATTTCTTCCTAGGACAAGAGATATAAGGTTACGAACTCTGCTTTCTAGAAAAATGTATGCCTTTAATCATTTTATACACATCATTAAGAGAATTATCAACAGAGCCATTTGAAGTCAGAAAACCTTGAATATTTCTGTGAATAAGAGAAAATTTACTGACATAATATGAGTTATTCCAATACCTAATCAAAATATATTATCATAGCTTATTGAGGAAAACAATTTGCTTTTGTCAATTGTTTTCTTGTTATAACTGGTAAGAGAAAATAAAGGAAAGTTACTGTTATAGCTTAGAACTTAAAGGCCACACAAGACCTATTTGTTATAGGCTTATACTCCAGCTACACACAATGGAAGAGATGTGTAGAGAAGTATTGACTGGTGGGACCCTATGGAATATCTTAGGTAATTGAATTACAGAGTCGCATCCTAGCCACTCATTCTTTCTTTTTTGCATTCCTCCCATGAGATGAGCAACTTTATTCCTTCCCATGCTCCTTGTCATGATGTCCTGCCTCACCATTGTCCCCAAACTGTGAGATATAATAAAACTATTCCATAAATTTATATTAAGGAGTTTTGTTATATTCACATGGAACTGACTAATGTAGTCTCTAAGTACTGTGACATCTCATTATATAAATAATGACATTTAGATATTCTATTCATAGTTTTAAAGAGTAGGCGAGTAACATTCTAAGATATAAATATAGAGATTATAAAACCATGAAAAAAGATCAAACTGGATGAACAGACGTTTAACAGGTATGATAAAATTTTAATTCATACACAGTATAAAATCTTTGTTCTAGGTGACTCAGTTCCTAAATTATTCTATTCATGAACTGTGTTCATTCTTTTTGATCAATCTTTTATCTTGAAATTTCCTTTCCAGTATTGATCTTCAAACCATAGCTTCCATTGCAAATTTCATGTTTTTGCAGATCTTCTCCCAACTACTTCGTACTTTAAAATGGTTACGCTTTAAATAATTTTCTGAGATGATATTCATTCTATGCTACATAGGATAGCATATGATTTTATATATCATATACTTTACTACATTATTTCACATATTAATATAGCCTTATGTGAAGCCACATTGTAAATCACTAAGAAATTTGCTTGCATATTTGTATTCTCAGTGTCTACCACAGTCCCCAAACCAAAGTTGAAAATAAGTAGTTACTGATATTTCCTAAGTGAATGCACTATCAAAATTCGACCATGAAAGCATCTCAAATTTAAAACTTATGTCTTTGGGATTTTATTTTAGAATGTAAAACCAACTGCAGTGGTATGGAGTATTTTCACTAACAACAGCACATAACATCTAATTCTGAATTCATAAGTTTGACAAATATTTGCTGAGCACCTAGTTTGCTACTGGTTTAATATTGCAATGCCAGAATTGAGGGGTAGTTGTAGATGTGACTTGGTGTTACAACACTTGCCTAGCATGCATGAAACCCTAGATTTAATACCCAGAATTATATATTATGTTAAGAAAAGACAAACAGAAAACCCCAAGGACAAAATCCCATAACACCTTCTCCTCAGATTTGTTATAGCTTAGTGAAGAAGTGAACTCATCTGCCCCTGAAAGTAGGTCCATCATGAATTCCCATGTATTCATGGACATTAGTTTGAGCAACTAATTAAGTATCTCAAAAATATGTACTTGTGCATATAAATAGTGAAAACAGAGAGACTTATGCCACAGAATTTGAAGAAGGAAATAATTAAATGATGAAAATATGGTCAGATTCTCACATTCAGCAATGAAGTTAAACAAAATGGGAAATTAGAATGAGGTTATCTGTTTACTTAGCAATTAAGGTATTATTGATGATCTTAGTGAAAGTCATTTAATTGGAACTGTAAAAGCATAAACAACACTGAACTGAGTTCAGAAAAAAATGTTAAAAGGAATTTCTTTTCTAGAGGATAGGATACATGGAAAGAAAGATATTAGTTGAATCATGTTATAATTCAACATGTGCACTAAAACATAACTGCAGCATTAGTGTGATCACTTTTGTTACACAGCATCCTTAAAAGAAAAAAAAAATAAACATGCTTTTCAATGAGAAAAAGAGGCAATAGTCTATTCACTATGGTAAACTATAATAAAACAAGGAAAACTATGAGAAAACTATCAGGTCGTGTAAACTTTAGAAAAACTCCACAATTTCCTTTGTCTTTAAAAATGTATAGTTTCTAGAGCACTAAAATTGCGATTGCAAGTGATAAATCAGAAAAAATTCTAACTATATTGTCTTCAAACTGGAGATACCAGGAGTATTTATGTCAGAACTATTATTAACTTTAAATTAGATAATATGTGTAAATTTCATATCACAGTCACAAGTACTGGGAAAATATTCAATGAATATTAGTAATAATGACTATGAGAATATTAAATAAAATTTTGCAGGGTTTTATGAATTTATTTCAAGTAAAAGTATTAAATTATATTATGTATATGAA
>NW_008355363.1:2309270-2337613 GCF_000622305.1 Nannospalax galili | reverse complement strand
TATCTTGCCACATGCTTTTCTTCAGTTTTCCAAAACTGAAATAAAGTGCTCCTGAATGAAAGGGAAAATACTGTCTTCAAGATGCAAATTTAAAAAATTAGATTTAATCTTCATTCATCAAATTGGTTAGTTGTGTTAAATTACAATATTCTCGACACTGCTTTTGTTGTTCTTCATTCTATACAGCCTCTTCAGAATAAAGATGATCACTATGTTGTAGTGTATCTGTTCATATGTGATGTAAACAGTGATGCAGGTGTTTCGCTATTGTTTCCTGCCCAGTTTTAACATTATTTTCATGTAACAGCTCATATTTCATCTAAAATGCAATAACCACTGTGGGAGAAATACAAATGTGGTAATGTATAAGTTCTTAACTATATTATTTGAATTCATAAAGTCCAGGATATCTATGACTGTTAATCATAAACTTGTCTGGATTTAGAAACAGCATAGAAACCCACTTCTGGGTGTATCTATGAGGTTGTTTCCAGAAAGCTTTGAAAGGAATAATGCTCCCTAAATTTGTGCAGTACCATTCCATGGACTGTGTACCACATTAACTAAAAAAGTCAAAAGCTGAATTAATGATTTTATCAGTGGACATTTTCTGGAGTAATGATTTTTAATTTTCTTTAAAAATATTTTATTGGGTTTTTGTGCATTTAATTTATTAGACATTGTGCTGGATAGCTTTAGTGTCAACTTGACACACCTGGGTTGAGGGAGCCTCAGTTAGGGAATTGCCTCCATTGGACTGGCCTGTGGCTGTGTCTGTGGGACAGCTTCTTGACTGTTGAGTGATGTGGGAGGGCCCAGCCCACTGTGGGTGGTGCCACCCCTGGGCAGGTGGGCCTATGTTGCATAAGAAAGCAAGCTGAGTATGGGCCAGGGGAGTAAGCTAGAAAACAGTGTTCCTCCATGGCCTGTGCTCCAGCTCCTGCCTCCAGATTCCTGCCCTGAGTCGCTACCTTGGGCTCACTGATGAACTGTGACCCAGGAGATGTAAGATAAAATAAACCCTTTCCTCCCCAAGTTGGTATTGGTCAGAATGGTTTGTCAGAGCAATGGAGAAACAAACTAGGACAGACGTTAATAAAATTTAAACCACCCCTTTTCTGTGCCTCTCCATACCCCTCCACCAGATTTCATGTGTTCTGTCATATATGTTAAGTCCTATCCAGTCAAGCATTACTCATATGTCTCTCCATACATGTTTATCCACTGGTATAGTCAGTCTACCTAGAGTCACTCCCTTAAAGAAGAACTACTCTCCCTCACCCAGCAGTAATCAATTTCCAGTAGTTCCTAGGCTAGGGTTGGGGCCTGCTGCCCATTTCCCTTGTTCTATGCTGAGTATTTGTCTGACTGAGTTAGCATAGGTGCTGTCACCATTGTTGCAAATACATATGAGCAAGTTCCCAGTGGCCTGAAAGCCTACATGCACTGCAGTCTCTTTTTCTCTAAAACTTAGCCAGTTTTGACCTTTGTGTACATCATATTCTGTTGTATGGTTTGGGGTATTAGAATGATACTGGCATCATAGAAGGAGTTTGGGATTTCCCCCTCTGTTTCTATATTTATGAATAATTTTAGAAGTATTGGCTGTAGATCTTTGAGTGTCTGGTAGAATTCTACTGTGAATCCATCTGGGCCTGGGCTTTTTATGTAGGGAGGCTTTATATTGTTCTTTCAATTTCCTTGTTTGTTATGGGTCTGTTTAAACTGTTGATTGTCTCTTGGTTTAACTTTTGTCGTTTCTGTTAATTTTGAAATTCATCCATATCACTTAGATTTTCAAATTTAATAGAGCATAAGTTTTTAAAGTATTCCCTTAAAATGTTCTGGATCTTTTCATGTGTTTGTCTGTTGTGATGTTTCCTCTTTTATTTCTGATTTTGTTTAATTTGTATTTGGACTTTCTTTCATTTTGCTAACTGCCTAAGAGTCAGTTTATCTCATGTAACTTTCCAAAGAACCAACTGTTAAATTCATTAATTTTTTGTGCTGTTTTCTTTGTTTATATTTCATTAATTTCTGCTCAGATTTTTGTTATTTCTTCTCATTTACTAGTTTTGTGTTTGGTTTTCTCTGGTGTTTCCACAGTCGAATTGTATTGTTCAGTTATATGTGCTCTTTCTGATTATTGTGTGTGTGTGGGGGGTTCTTTTGACAGGTTCTCCCTAGTCCCAGCCTGCTTGAAAGTCACTTAGTGAATCAGATTGGCCTTGATCTAAAGAAATCCACTTGCCTGTCTCCGCAGGGCTGGGATTAAATGTGGGTGCTACCACACCTGGCATTCTGTCTGATTTTTAATGTTGGCATTTAGAGCTAAAAACTTCTCTGTTTGTACTGCTTTTAAAGTGTTCCAGAGGTTTGTTTTGTTGTGTTACCATTTTCATTTATTTTCAGTAATACTTTTATTTCCTTCTTAATTTCTTATTTCACCCATTCTTCCTTCAGGAGTGTGTTGCTTAATATCCATGAGTTTGTGTAGTTACTAGAGCTTCTTTTACTGTAGATTATAAGCTTTATTACATTGTAATATGATTCAATGCATAAACTTTTTTCAATTTTTTATATTTGTTGATGTTTGTGTCCTAGTATGTGGTCAGTTTTAGAGAAAGTTGAATGGGCTGCTGAGGAGAAAGTGTGTTCTTTGGTGCCCGGGTGGAATAGTCCATAGATGTCTGTTAGGTCCAAATGATGAATGATGTCATTTAATTCAGATGTCTTTCTGCTTATTCTTTTTCCAGTTGATCTGTCATTGGATAATGGGATCCTGAAGTCACCTACTCTTACTGAATTGGGAAATCTGTGTTTATAGTTTTGTACTGTTTTTATAAAATTGAGTGTACCAGAGTTTGGTTCATGTATGTTCATGATTGTAATATCTTCTTGGTCAATTGTTCTGTTAATTAGAGTGAAGTAACCCTCTTTATCACTTCTGATTAGTTTTAATTTGAAGTCTGTTTCTGTCAGATTTTAGAATTTCAGCACCTGCTTTTCATACCATTTACTTGGAATGTGAGATGAGTTTCTTAAAGACAACAAAAAGATGGGATTTGGTTTCTTAATCGATTCCACTAGCCTGTGTCTTTTGACTGTGGAGTTCCGACCATTGGAATTTAGAGTTATTACTGAAAGATATGTATTGGTTGCTGTCATTTTAATTTGTTTGTGTTTTTGGTCCTATTTTGTGTTTCTGTAATTATATCTTCCTTTGTATACTTTCTGTAACCTCTTGGATATAGTCATTCCTGTCTTCAGTTTGTGTTGCTCAAATATTTTTTGTAGGACTGGTTTGGTGGACATAAATTCTTTCACTCTATTCATGGTAGGAAGATCAGAAAGGGTGCCAAGGGGTGAGACAGGGTGGGGACATCCTGTAGATGGTCTAATAAAGGAAGCTGGATAATTGAACTAGTCTGGGTGCAAGAGATCATGATACCGTGACCAAGAAGAGCAGAAGCAGGCCTGGGCACAATTCTAGAATGGGAGCTCTCTGATGGGGAGAGAGTGGAGCTACTCAGTCTGCAGGGGAATCAAAATACAGTGAGCAGGAGTTCCCTTACCAGGCTAGTAGGCAGGTCCGTGGCAAGCATATCAGGAGGCTTGGGGCAAGGTGGAGGTGGGACAGTCCCGTGGATGATCAACAAACTACACAAGGGGATTAAGGTAGTTTGAGTTCGGAAACTAGTCAGGAGATTTGAGACAGAAGAGCAGCAGCGAGCCTGGGCCCAAGGCTTTTTTGTGGAAGCCAGTGTGGGGAGAGAGTGCATCTGTTGAGGATGACAGAGAATCAAGCAGCAGTTGGTGGGAATCTGACCTATCAGGGTGGTAGGCAGTTCTGAGGCAGGCAGATCTGGTTAGGGGCAAGGTGGGGTGGGGACAGCCTATGGAGGGGCTAAGAAACTACAGTAGAGGATTAAGCTAGTCTGATTTAGGAAGCTGGTCCAGAGATGTGAGGCAAAAGAGCAGGATGGGCCCAAGGCTAGAAGGGGGATCCAGTACGGGGAGAGAGAAGAGCTGCTCAGGCTGCAGGGAATCCTGGTTTAAGGATTTGTAATTAACTCCAGTAAAACCATGCTCTTGGATCTGATGACCAGGACTTTTTGTCTCTTTGGCAAACTTAGTTTGTTACTACACACAAAAAGTTAATGAATGAACATGAGTATGCTTGAGAGTTAGCATATCGAAGCACTGTAAACTGTGCACTTACCCACTGGAAACAGTGGAGGTTGGGAAGGAAATATGACGTCAGATGAATGAGATACTAGGGATGAAGAAAGAGGTCAGATAACTTGTACTTCCCCAGTGAAGGTGGAGAAAGCACTTTGAATAAATTATGGGTATGGCCTGACCAGAAGACAGAGGTGGGAGAAACAGGGTTCCAGATTCAGTTCCACCCGAACAGGATGAGGACACAGCTCCTTCTGCTGAGGTTGAGGGTCCGAGGGAGATCAATTGCTCTGTTCTAAGAGATAGTTCTATTAGATAGCTAGGGGAACTAGTGCCCTCTGAGTTCCTGCCTACTCTAAAAATTAGACTATTTGTAAAGGTGTTTATTTTGTTGGCATAATAATAAACACTGAAGAAAAGGGAGCTGTGCTTTCTTCTGACTGGAAATGCAATGTGAACAGTGGCCTCAGGCTCCTGTTTCCATGATGTCTCTATGGTGATGGAATGTACCCTCAGACTGTAAGCCAAACAAACCTTTTTTTAGTTCAGTCAGGTAAGGTATTTTATTAAAGCAACAAGAAAAATACCAAATATAATATCTCTCTCCCACTTCTTTTTCTTTTTTTTAACTGCATTAGTTTATTATTATTTAATTAACTCTTTTAAAGGCATCATTTGAATTCTGGTCTAATGAATTCAAATTTAGGGTAATGGGCCTCTGGTAGAAAAGTGATATATTTGTTGAAACTGGTGTTTGGATAGATGAATTGAAAATAGTCCAGAAATGAGAATGTTAGTGTTTGATTATCATATATGCCCTATGTGCAACTATGTTAGAATGAAATGACTTGCTGCATAGCTTATCATAATAAATGTTAAGCTTCAATTTTTCCACAAAATTAATGCTCTTTTTATCAAGAAAAATTTATTGAATATTTGTTAAGTTCATAAAATAGATTTTGATTTTATTTGGATCCCTTCTCCTATTTGCAACCTCCTCACTATCTCCAACCTAATTTCATTATGTATATCCTGTAGAGTAAAATTTATGTCTCCAAATATCCTTTAGTGTGGATCCATTCACTGGAGCCTGTTAACATACCAGGATTGACATCCTTAAAAGAGATAGACTCTCCACTTGCATCAGCATTCATCAGTTTCCAATATTTCCTCAAGTAGGATTGGGGTTTCTTATCCAAATCCTCATGTCTATGCTGGTATTTCATGTGGTTTGAGCTTCTGGGGGCCTTGTGCATTCTGTCACCGTTGGTGTGAGTCCATATGGGTTACTGACCAGCTGTCTGGAAAACTGTTTCTTTGTGGTCATCCACTACCACTGGCTCTTACAATTTTTCAGCCCCTTCTTCTACAATAGTCTCTCAACATATATTTAAGGATATGCTTTTGTTTTTTTTTTTTACAGTTACATTGCCTGAGATTTAGCTATATCAGTAGAGTCCAATGATTTCTTTTCAGAAGAGTAAAAAACCATAAAAGCATACCTTTCTGTTTCAAGCAGAAGAGAGACATGCTTTTGTGTTTTCTATATCCCCACCCATCTCTCTTTCTTTAAATGGCTTCTCCTCGATATTCTTATAGCTGTTTTCTAGCAATTTCAAAGGTCTTGAGGTAAGACCAGACCTATGTCTTGGATAAGACATAGATATGTCATGTTTACAGTTCTCAAATGACTTAAAAATGGACTAAATTGTTTTGGGTCAACAGCAGTAAAAGTCACAGAGGAAATCAGTTTAGCAAATCTTTTCTACTTTCTAGGTACACATAGTAAGGAACTGTTAACTTTCAAAGAATTGGGGAGCTTGTTGCAGGTTTCCTCATGGGTCCAGCCCACAAGGGACTGCAAGGAATGAGGGTTCTGGCAGAGGTGGGGGTGAGTGGCGCAGAATCAACACACAGACTCCAGGAGCCAGATGAGAGCAGGCACTAGGCAAAGTGCTGCAGACTCGTTTATTGCTTGGAAGTTCAAGGCTTATATAGCTCTTTCTCCACCCCCAGTGTCCCATAAGTTGGCATGTTGCTTCCTGATAGATCCCCTCATCTGGGCAAGATCCCCTCCTCCAGACAGGTCATAGGTTGGCTATTTTGCAGAAACACGGGCTGAGCCCTCAAAGCAGAAGCTGTGTTCTCTTAGTGAAGCCTGTGCTTCGGCCTGGCACTTCCTCCCCTACATATCCATCCCTTTTTATTATAGAAAGGCCGATGGGAGCTGAGGTTCTTTGCCTTGACATAGTTGATCCCACCTCAGAGGACACCCAGCTTGATGGACTGTGCCTATCTTATGTCGTCTTGACCTTCAGGATCTTAACCATCATTGACTACCAGCCTTCGAAGGGTGTGACCTCTGGCATGACTATGTGATGGAGGAGGAGGGCAAGAAATTACACAGCTGCTTCTCAGATGTCAGCAAGCCAGATCTGCTGGACCTTGGGGGGGGAGTCTGGATTCTCGAGCATTTTGAGAATCTGAGACACTGAGTAATTAGTTTTGTCTGCAGAAGCATAGAACAAGGCATTTTATGAGCAAGAAAAGAATTAAGACTATGATACCCAAAAACAAATAAGTAAAGATCAATGAAGGGTCAAACAAAGCTTTTAAGTTTGACCAAAGTTTGTCAAGGAACCCAGAGTTTATATCTAACATCTGAGCTTGTGTATAATTTAGGGAGATGATCTGGTCAGTGAGCAAGGTGGAGCAGTTGAGAAACTTTTGGCTCCAGTGGCCATGGATGTACTGTCAGAGTTCCATTCTGGCCCTAGCGAGGTTATCTACTTTGTAAGGTGTGAGACACAGGGCTTTGAACTGTGGGTCACAGGCCATTAGCGTCATCTGTTTGATGATCACCATCTCTTCACCGAGGAGGTCTACCTGTTGATGGATGACAGAAATGGCCTGGAAGAGGTGTTGATTAATAAGAGATGGAGTGTGTAAGGCCACAGAGGTTTTGGATACTACCTCATTGAGTATTTCCATAGTAGTGGAAGACTGAGTGATAGCAACAGCAACAGTGGCTGCAGCCCCCAAGGAAAGGATAATGGCAGTCACAATTGCCATGGTAATACCAAAATCTCTCTTGACCAGGTGTTGCGAGTTCTCCTCAGGCCAGCTGTGAAGACCCTGACCTGGATTGGGTCTCCTGCCAATTGGGGAGGGGGGTGCAAAAGGTGCAGAGTCAACACACAGACACCAGGAGTCAGGTAGAAGCAAGCACTAGACAAGGTGTTGCGGGCTCGTTTAATGCAGGAGGGGGAAGGCCTTATATTTCCCTTTTCTTTGCCCCCAAGTCCCTTTAGTCAGCATATCATTTTCTGATTAGTCAGCACCACGCAGTCTGTCAGCAGTCTCTTGGCTCGCGAACAGGATACGGAGGCACAGGCTCCTTTCCACGGGCCATTTGCGGACCAAGAAGTGAAGTGAATTCTCGCTGAAACCCAGAGCTCTGGGTCCGCGCCATCTTTGGCGGCCTCCTGCTGCATTTCCACCCTTTTTCTTTAAAAATGACTGTCCAGCGAGAGCCTGTAGGCAGCTCTGCCTTGGGATGACCCCAGGATCGTGGACTGTGCGTGTCTTAGGTTGTCCTATTCAGGCATGAACCTTACCCATCATTAGAGCATTGGGTGTACACGTCCATGTCTTGGTTTAGGTTGATTCAGCACAACAGGAGCTTACCCATCATTGACTACCAGCCCTCCAAGGGGTATCATCCCGGGGGATCAGTTGAGGTGGGGAATTATCTATAGAAGGCCTCGTACATTTGAGAGAGCCAAGTATGTCGGGCTGCATAGGGCGGGTTGAAATCATCTTCATGTATTGCTCTGAGGGCCTGATACACCGAGTGCATTTTTTCTGACTATGGGAATGAATAACAAGGCATTTAAGAAGTAGAAAAAGACTAATTATGCCTGTCAGGAGTAGGCAAGTGACGATCCAAGATGGGTCAAACAGTGCTATTAGATTAGACCAGATTTTCTCTAAAAACCCTGAATTGGTGTCTAGCATGGGGGCACGGGTATAATTTAGAGCAATAATCTGATTAATTAGTAATATAGCAGAGTTAAGAAACTTTTGATTCCAGTGATGGTGAATATAGTGTGCGAGCTGTAGGCACACCAGTAATATTCTGTACTTTATAGGGAGTGAGACAAAGCGACCTAAAGCAAGGGTCACAAGCTAGCAGAGCCATGTCTTTGGTGGCTTGTGACAAGGCTGTCCACTCTATAAGGGTGACCACATGGAAGTGGGTTGCATTGGCGACTGGAACCCAAAGGACCATGGGTTCATGCATAAAGAGAACTATGTGAGCTGGATGGTTCCAGCAGGCCACCAGTACATAGGTAGTGTTGGTATTGGAGCAGTTGAGTTGTCCCCGAGGGTCAGAGGTAACATTGGCTTGCAATAAGGCAAACGGGGGCCACACACAAATGGGGAAAGGGGATGTTTTGTGATCAATGGTTGTAAGGATTTTGTTTTTGGCACAAAGAGAGATTGGTGTCAGAGTAAGTGCCATTGGAAAGCTGAATGCCCTGCTGTGCCAGTAACGGCCTCATGTCCATGCAGGTGTGTGGGTCACAGAGGTCCCAGTTACCGAGTATTGACTTGCGGGTGGTATGCGAGATCTTAATGCCTCAGAGATAGGTAGGGGCCAGCTGTCTCTAAGATCCTAGGGGGTGATCAGAGGGGTATTAGCTGAAGCAGCAGAAGGGAGGCATGGCATAGTTGGGCTTAGGGAGGCATCTCTGCCATGGTATGGGAAGCATGAGGAAAAAGGGTGCAAGGGAGCGTGTGAGTGGACAGTTGGGGAGTGGTGGGCATAGAATAGCAGGGCAAAATGGATGCAGAGGGGTTGTGGCCCTCTCCGCCCCCCTTGCCATGATTGCCCCTGGTGCAGAGAGGACCAAAGCTACATTGATGTTGTTGAAGGTAGGGGAAAGGCCCTTGAGTTTAAGTACATAACCCTAGGAGGCACTGATGGCATAATCTTGGGTGGTCAGGTTGAACAGCCCAATGCATGAGGAAGCGTTGTTAGTAGTGAAGCATAGAGAGTTATTTAGGGCCCAGGAGCCATTGAGTGATTCCCAAGAAGTAACTTGGTCCATGGTGGGGAGGCAAAGCATAGAATTAATTGAATAGAGGGTGGGATAGGCTGGGGAATGAAGCAATAAGTGCAAGAGTATAGGTGGGGAGGGGACCAAGGCCCAGAGATTATGGGCCATGGCAGGGGTGGGGAAGAGCAAACCAATTATCCAGATAGCGGTGAGGTCTCTGGGTCTTGGAGGTCCCATTGGTCGGTTGCTGGTCTCACATCTCTCGCTGGAACCCATACTGGCTTTGTTTCTGTCTGAGGAAACACACAAGCATAGCCTCACCCTCTTGTTAACAAGGGGGTGGGCGGTTGTCATTGACATGTTATGGGGCCTTCCATCTCACTAGGGGCAGGGGTGTAGGCCTAAGTATGATAGCCCAGTGTTTGTAGGCCGGGCTCAACCCATTTTCATTGAAGGACAGGAAATTAATGCTAAATAGAGCTTCAATTAAAGCCAGGTGTGGGTCTCTTTTAGACTCAGGGGTAGCAAATTTTTGTAATGTTTCTTTGAGGGTCTTATTGGCCCGCTCCACAATGGCCTGTCCCTGTGGGTTAAAAGGGATGCCAAGGGAGTGGCTAATTTTCCATGTTGACAGGAATGATTGGAATTGTAGAGAGGTGTAAGCTGGCCCATTATCAGTTTTTAGGGTCCATGGCACTCCCATTACCAACATTGCTGATTTGACCACCTTAGTGGCATGTGAGGCCTTTTCACTGGTTTGAGCCAAGGCAAAAAGAAAGAAGGAGTAGGTGTCAACAATGACATGGACATACTTAAGATTACCAAAGGAGTTATAATGGGTGACGTCCATTTGCCAGAGGACATTGGGTAGTAGACCACGTTGGTTAACTCCATATAAATTGAGGGGGCCTAAGGGAGCAAGGAGTGTACATGTAATGCAATATGTGCTCAGATGTTTGCATTGAGAGATGGGTAGGTCGAGTAGAAGGCAGTGCAGATGCGAGGAGAAAGGTGAAAGTGTTGATGTAAGGCTCTGGCTTGTTCTAGTAAGGGAATCTCTACGGACATAATAAGTTTGTCTACTTTGTCATTTCCCTTTGCCAAGATCCCGGAGAGCTTGGTGTGTGATCTTATGTGGGAGATGTGGCAGGGCCATTGTCTGTTATCTAATATGATCTGGAGAGCTCTCATGGTTCTAGTGATAGGATCCTTGTGAATTTTTACCTGAGCAAAGGGAAGACATCTGAGGTCCTGAACCACATACTGGCTGTCGGAGAATATATTGAGTGGCTCAGTCTGGCAGACTTGGAAGATTTTTAACAAGGCCATGGGCTTCCCCAACTGGACAGAGCCGGGATTGGCTTGTACATAACAGGTGTCATCCTTTCCAATGCGCTGAATGACAATGCCATAACGGGACTTATTGGCATCGGAAAAGGCTAGTGTGGCTAAAGGTAGCGGGTTTTTGCAGGGGGAAGTGTGTGCCTGATTGGTGATTTCCAAACAGGCCAGGCTGGTGGTTATCCAACTCCCCCGTGAACCCAGACATCATTAGGTGGAAAGCCAGAGAGTCTGCCCATAATGTTTGGGAATGCTTAAGAGGAACGGACAGTATAATTTTGTCAGGTTCCTTTCCAAATATGCGTCTGGCTGTTTGTTGGGCCTTAATTGCTAATTTGAAGACATTATCATACTTAGAACTAAGCCTAGTAAGGTCCAAGGTAGCCAGGTTTATCCACACCAGGGGGTCTTGTTGCCATAGCACCCCAATACACCATTTTTAGTCCAGAGGATCAAGGCCAGTAATGGTTCTTCTGGGTCATGACGTTGGAGTGACACAGACCAGAGCATATGATCTATCTTATTAAGAAGATCTTTAGCTGGCTGAGTGAGAGGGATCCTTGAAGTTGGTGAATTATGGCCTTTCAGCAGGAAGAACGAGGCCTAAAATTCCAAGTCAGGGACCGGTATGAATTGCTTGAGCCAGTTTATAGTCCCACTGAGTTCTTGGAACTCAGTCAAGGTATATATAGTTTTATGTAAGATGGAGAGATTAAATGGCTTAATTAAAGTATCTATATGGTAGCCAAGGAATTTGAAAGGTTGGATGTATTGTAACTTGTCTCATTTATATTAGGAAGCAGACTGGGTATTGCAGCCTGTAGAGTATTGTGAGATTTGTGTACTAGCAGTATGTTGTCCATAGAGTGGATGACAATTAGGTCCTTGAGGATGTTGGTTAAGGCCTTATTAACATATAATTGACAGATTATGGGGCTATTTTTCATACCCTGTGGTAGTACCTTCCATTTTTATCTCTTGGCTGTTCTCTGAAAGTTGGGCTCCCATAATGTCAAGGCAAAGTAAAGTCTATCTTTTTCCACTAGGGTGATTTGGAAGAAACAATCCTGGATATCAAGCACTATGATTTGATGGGATCGGGGGATATCTGTAGGGTGTGGTGAGCCCACTTGTAGTGAGCCCATCTTTTCCATTTGGGCATTGACTGCTCTAAGATCTTGGAGAAGTCTGTATTTCCCTGATTTCTTTTTAATAAAAAATATCAGGGTATTATGTTTACCAAGAGATGGCTCGATGTGGCCAAGCCTCAATTGTTCAGCTACCAAATTTTTGAGGGCAGATAATTTAGGTTCTATTATAGGCAACTGGTCCACCCAAATGGCATCATTAGAGAGCCAGTTGATGAGGATCGGCTCAGGAACCAGGATTGGAGTCAATCCCAGCCGGGCAGTGGCCGTTAGGATTGGGAGTGCTGGGCAAGGTGTTGTCCTTTCCCTGATAGTCTCAAGTTATCATGGAGCATAATATCATCATAAAAGTCATGGTCATCCATGGTTAAGGACCACGCCCATGTCCTCTAGGATGTCTCGGCCCCATAAGTTACAGGGAACATCCACTACTATGGGGGTAACTGTGCCCTGGTTCCCATCCAAGTCCTTCCAATATACTGGACGTGTGACCAGCTTGGTACCTTGTGTGCCGCCAACTCCTTTTATTGGTGGGCCTGGCTGGTATTTCCAATGAGGGAATTTAAGGGATTCAGTTTCTGGTATAATGGTGACATCAGCTCCTGTGTCTACTAGGCCCGTTATGGCAGTTCCATCTAGGAACAGTGTCATTAGTGGGGAGTGGTTGAGGATTGGAAGAGTCCATAATATCTTTCTCATTTCCCCCTTGTGAGCAGGGCTGAGAGGCGTCCCGGGTGAAGTTTAAAGAAGCCGAGTCTGGTTAAGGCTGTGACCTACAGTTTTTAGCCAAATGGAACCCTCTTTTGCACTTGGGGCAGTGAGTCTTGGGGCAGGCTGTACCTCTTGGGCAGTGGCTACAAAAGTGGCCAAGCCCCCCACAGTTCCAGCAGCCTTCCCATCCACCAAAGTGGGCAGGTTTTCCTTGCGACAAAAGAATCTCCAAGGAAGCAGTCAAAGCCTCAATAGGGCCCACCATGAGGTCTAAGTCTCTGGTAGCAAGTACGTGTTTATGAATGTTATCATTGCGGACAAGCACAATAGCATGATGAGTATGGGTGTTTAATCCCACCCAAGTTAACTGTTTGATAAGCACCTCTCGGGTGGGTCCAGACTCCACCTTCTGCTCTACTGCCTCGGTGACATGGGTAAGAGATCCATGAAGGACTCCCCTGACTGATGAATCAAATTAAGGAAAAAGACTTATGAGTCACGGGGGGACAACATTTAAGGGCCTTAAAGGCCAAGTCAGAAACTTGTTGAAAATAGGCATGGAGGCCAATAGTAGACTGGGAGATATATTGTCTGCATCCCGTGAGCATGTCCAATGTAATGTTGAGGCCGTATTGGAGATTTAGACATGCCTGGTCATAGGCTGCGCACCAGTTTAGAAAGACTGAGGGTTCTAAGACTGCCTTTAGTAAAGTATACCAATCATAGTGGGTTTGTAAATGTAAGGATCATTGGCACAGAACTTGTTCGAAATATGGGGAGTCAGGACCTGATTGTTCAGCTGCCTTGCAGATAAGAGTGAGGTCAGCAAGTGGGGTGGGCAGCCATGGACGCTGCGCTGCATTGGGGCCGACGTTAACCAGAAATGCGGACAAAGGTGGGTGAGGGTTTAAGGAGGGTGGTCTAGGAAGGAGGGGCACATTAGCAGTGGAAGAGATGGGATGGTTATGGGGGGGAGTAACTCCTTCCACGGGTAACAGGGTGGGGGAATTTTTGGGCATGGTCTCTCTAGGAGAGTATCCTGAGATATAGGCAAAGGAGATCCTTCCTTATTGGAAGTGGGCACTGAGGTGGCACCCACCTCCGGGTCTGGGAGGTCCGGGGTCAAGGTAATAGCCAGATCTACACTAGATTGCTTCTGGCAGTGTTTGTTGTTTGCCGAGATGACTTCCTCAGGAGAGGAGGATTTAAGGCTAGCAATGATGGCTAGGAAGATCAGTACGAATGATGCAGGGTGAGTGATCCCTAACCTGATCTCCCTTTTTTGGGCCAGGAAGAGGACACGCATCCACGTGTCAGGGCCCCACACCTTTTCAGTTGAAACTGATGGAGCTAAATTAGTCGCTTCATCCCAAAAGTGTTCTATATCTTTTGGCTTTACTTTCAACCTTCTGGTTTTAAGGAGCACCTTGAGTGCTGCTGTTTGTGGGTCCCTGCATTGTGGTGGTACATTACCCATTGTTGGAGGGTCTCATGAAGGGGAATTCACCACAAAAGTAGAAGACCAGGGTGACTACCAAGAGGGCACAAAGGAAGCAAAGAAGCACTGTGAGCCACTTGGATGTAAACCGCCCTGACATGTAAGAGTGTATCGGATCCAAATATCTTATGATCAGTGAGGAACTTCTGAAGGTTGTGACCCCTTCAACCGTATGTTCACATGGTGTCTCTGGGACAGGCAACAGCATGACTCAAAGCCTGGGCTCTGAGTTTGGGGTGGATCAGCCCTTATGCGAACTCATCGGGATGAGCCGAGAGGGGGGAGGTGCCGACGTGGGCTTCTGGTCCACATGGCAGAGTGTGCCTCCCTGATCTAACAAACTAACAATAAAATGAGAGAGGTTGGAGGGGACAGAGGAGGGCGCTACTCGCTCACCCTTGAGCAGCCGAAGAAACAGACAAATCCAGGGGCCTACTTACCAAACGAACTGAGGTTCTGGGTGTTGCCAATACCATGGGCAGGGGTCCCTGTTTGGGCGCCAGGTGTTGTGGGTTTTCCTCAGGTCAGCTGTGAAGACCTTGACCTGAATCGGGTCCCCTGCCAATTGGGGGCGGGGGCAAGAGGCATGGAGTCAACCCACAGATACCAGGAGTCATGTAGAAGCAAGCACTAGGTGAGGTGCTGCAGGCTCATTTAATGCAGGAGGGGGCAGTCCTTATATTTCCCTTTTTTCCATCCCCAAGTCCCTTTAGTCAGCATATCATTTTCTTATTGGTCCATGCCATGCAGTCTGTCAGCAGTCTCTGGGCTCTCGAACAGGGTATGGAAGTGCGGGCTCCTTTTGGCGGGCTCCTTTTTGTGGGCTATTTGCAGACCATGAAGTGAAGTGAATTCTTGCTGAATCCTGGGGCTCTGGGTCCACGCCATCTTTGGAGGCCTCCTGTTACAACACAAGGGAAGGGCTGGATAGCCATCTGTTCCATGAGGGTGACAGCATGGAAATGAGTGACATTAGGAATGGGAACCCAGATTGCTGCGTGTTTGCACACAAAGAGAATGAGAGAGGCAGGAAAAATCCAGCATTCCGAGAGAGTGCAGTTAGTGAGGGAGCAGTTAAGTGTATCATCTGGGTTGCTCTTGACATTAGGAAGAAAAAGAGCAAATGGATGATGAACACAAATGGGCAAGGAAAATGAAAAAGACATGTTAACAGAAACTTCGTTAGGTGTCCAAGTTGGGTCTGTGATACCCAAGGAACCCGTCTCTGAGTTATCGCCCATATATGTACCATTAAAGATGGCTCCACCTAATACAAACAATAGAGGACACCGATCCAGGCAAGCCACTGTCCCACAGAGCTCCCAGGCCCCCCTGACAGTGTCTTTACACCTGGGGTCAGGGTAGACATAGGAGTAAGGTTTTGTAGAGACAAGGTGTCTCCAGGGTGCCAGGGAGGAAGCCTGCAGACATCCATCATAATCTGTAAAGAGGAGTGTACCTCCAAGAGTGAGTGGGAGGCAGTGTTCCCATGGAATAGGAAAGCATAATGTGGTGGGAAGTTTATAGGTGGGAGGGTACCGGGTCCATGGAGGATGCCTGATACTTGGGTGGGGTGGTCCCAGGGGGCACAAAGGACACTGTAGTCTCAGAAGTGTCCTTTACTAAGGGAGACCAGATTTTGAGGCCCCATAAGGAGCGCTGGCTTTGGTTTCCACCAAAGGTGCCTGATGTGATGTTAAAGAGGGAGTGACAGCAAGAGACATTAGGGGAGGAGGGGTTAAGGACTGGGCTGAAGCAGAGCGATCTTGCAAATGATCATGTGCGATTTATGGGAATGGACATATGAATCAATTCCATGGTGGAGAGACCGAGGGATTAATTAGTAGTAAAGAGAACTGGGAAAGCAGGTGACTGTTCATCTACAGTTAGGATAAGAGGTGGTAAGGGGACCAGTGCCCAGAGATCCAAAGCCTGGGAAGAAGCACAGTCAAAGGACAAAAGGGTGCCAAAGATAACAAAGCTGGAAAATGATGTCATGGCTTATCAAACTTGCAGTCGGGCCCAGTCTCCAGATGGGTTTCCATAGCTGGCTGATGTCTCTGGATGGAATCCAGATGGGGGTTGTAGCGTCCTGTGGAATTATACAAGCATATCCTCATCCTTGTGCCAGGACGGTGGCTGGTTTCTGCCACAGGGATGAAATTGGGTCCCTCCACCTAACTAGTGGCAGGGGCATAGCCCAAGGCAAGAAGGACCAATGTTTGTATGCTGGACTGAGACCCCTGTCATCAAACATGAGGAAATTAAAATGGAACAAAGCCTCAGTAAGAGCCAGGTGAGGGTCGCATTTGGCCTCAGCCAAGGGGCTTTTAGCCAGGAGGGACTTAAGTGTCCTGTTGGACCTTTCAACAATGGCTTGTCTTTGTGGGTTATAGGGAATACCAAAGGTATGTTTGATTCCCCAGGAGGAAACAAATTTATTGAATTCTTGAGAGGAATAAGCGGACCCATTCTCATTCTTAAGCGCCCAGTGTATGACCATGATTAGCATGGCGGACTTTATAGCTTTAATGGTATGTATAGTCTTTTTCCCTGAGAGAGTTAAGCATAGGTAAGGGAAGAGCATGTGTCAACTATAACATGAACAAATCTCAATTTCCCAAAAGGGGGTAGTGAGTCACGTCCATCTGCCAAATGGCATTGGGTGTCAAACCACGGAGATTCACTCCTCCCCTGTTAAGGGGCCTGAGATGCACAAGCGGGGCACAGGTGCTTGAATTGGGACATGGGGATATCTGGGAGGAGTTTATGAATACTCTGAGGGGACAGGTGGAATTGTTGATGTAAAGCTCTTGCTTGTTCTAACAGTCTAGACTGGACTGCCATGATCAGGGCATCTGTGGCAGTATTCCCCTGAGCTAAGATTCCAGGCAGTGCAGTTATGTGAGCTGATATGTGAGATGTACCATGGGTAAATTCTATTTTGTAGGCATTCCTGTAGCTTGACCATAGTGAGGTGGAGTGGGGTGGAGGAGTTTTTAACATGAGAAAAGGCGAGGACTTTAGTGACCTGAACAGCATAGGTGCTATCAGAAAAGAAATTAAGGGGTTTGCCCTGGCACGCTGCCAAAGCTTTAAGTATAGCAAGAAGTTCTCCCAACTGGACAGAGCCAGGATTAGGGACGATGTGGGTAATGTCTTTTTTTTCCAAGACAATGTATCAGGACGCTAAAGTTCTTCTTATTAGCATCTGAAAAGGCATGGTCGCTTGGGGAGTTGGGGAAGAAGGAGTGCTGTGGGGCTTACCTTCAAGCAGCAATGTGAGAAGGGCCTGAATTCTTTTGTCTTGGGGCAGGTCATTGTCAATGGTGCAAGGGAAGCCTGACATCATGGTCTGAAAACTTATGGAACTGGCCCAGAGTGCCTGTAGGTTACAGACGGGAAAGGGGAGCACAATAGTGTCGGGTTCTCTATTGAAGGTTCTAGCTTGAGTGCTCAGTTTGACTGCCAAGTTAAAGCCAGATCAAACTTGGAGGAAGCGTGTTGGAGCTCCGAGTATGAGAGATGGACCCAGATAACTGGCCCAGTCTGCCCAAGGGCTCCAAGGAAGCCTGAAGAAGTCAATAGAACGAAAGCCTCTAGGGATTTTAAGGGCTCATACCTGTCAAGGGTTGTTGATGAGACTAACTCAATGATCTTTTGCAATAAGGCAATGGCTGGGGGAGTTAAGTTAATCTTTGCTGAAGGGCAGGTGGGGCCCTCCAAAAGACAAAACAGTGCCCTCAATTCATCTGAGGGAATGGGAAAGAAAGGTTTAAGCAAATTTATGGTGCCACAGAGTTGTTGAAAATCAGCTAGTATATAGCCGAGCTTTGAATTAAAGGCAGGGGCCATAGGGCATTTGCCGGCCAAAATGGTATGCCCCCAAAAGGCATAAGGAGGCACCTCCTGTAGCTTATCTAAGGTGGTAGATGAGCCAAGGGATGATAGGTGGGAGAATAAGTCTCTGGTTACCTTGCGGAGAAATTGTGGGTTAGGGTGTGACAACAGACTGTCATCCATATAGTGAATAAATTGTACACTATGAGGGATGGTTGAAGTGGCTTGTGAGACAAAAAACTGACAAATAGTAGGACTGTTTTTCATTCCCTGGGGAAGGACTTTCCATTGATATCTGAGGGCCGGCTTGTGGAAGTTCGGTTCCCAAACTGTAAAGGCAAAGTGATCACGATCTTGGGGGGCCAATGGGATTGAGAAGAAGCAATCTTTACTATCAAGTATTATGATATAGTGAGAAGGAAGAATAACACCAGGGTGGGGAAAGCTGGCCTGTCTCAAGCCCATTTTTTCCATTGGTCATTAATGGTAAGTCCTGAAGCAATCTGAAACAGCCATTTTTATTTTTAATAATGAATATTGGAGTATTATATTTACTAGTGGATAGTTCCAAATGTCCATGGTCTAGCTGTTCCTGAACCAAATTTTTGAGGGTAGACAATTTAGGTTGTATAATAGGCCACTGCTCCACCCAGATCGCATCTGTCGAGAGCCAGGTAAGCCCGATTGGTCTGAGCCCTTAGGGGATGTCCCGGGCGGGGCAGTGGCCCTTAGAATTGGGGGTGCTGCTCAGGGCTCTGATTTCTCCCAGAGAGGCCAACTTTATCATGGGCTATGACATCATCGTAAAAGGCCTGATCATCTGTGGTAAAGACCACACCCATGTCCTCCAGGACATCTCACCCCACAAGTTGTGGGGGACATCAGCCACTATGGGAGTGAATGTGCCCTTATTCCCATCTAAGTCCTTCCAGTGTACTGGGTGGACGACCAGCTTTGTGTCCTGGCTGCCCCCCACTCCCTTAATTGGTGGGCCATGCCGATATTTCCAATGGGGTAACCAAAGAGACTCACTCTTGGTGATGATGGAAACATCGGCTCCCGTGTCCACTAGGCCCTTCACAGTGATCCCATCCAGAAATAAGGTCATTAGGGTGGAGTTATTAAGATTCAGAAGGGTCCATAAAATCTGTCTCATTTCCCCTCTTACTTGTGGGGCTGAGGGGCACCCTGGGTGGAGTTTAAAGGAGCTGAGTCTGATTGAGGTTGTGACTTACAATCTTTTGCCCAATGAAATCCCTTTTTGCATTTGGGGCAGCGGGTCTTGGGATGAGCTCTATTGTTTGGGCAGTCCCTGCGGAGCTGTCCTGTCCTCCTGCAGTTCCAGCAGCCATCTTTTGAATTGGAGGGGGTGGGCATTCCTTGTAATAAAAGCACATCTAAGGAGGAAGTCAGGGCCTCGATGGGCCCTGTCCTGGGGTCTAGGTCCCTAGTGGCAAGTACCATTTATGAATATCATTGTGGACAGGCGTGATAGCATTGCGGGTAGGGGTCTTCAGGCCCTCCCATGTCAGTTGTTTGATAACCATGTCACGCGTGGTTCCAGACTCCACCATCCATTCCACTACTCCAGTTACATGGGTGAGGAAGTCTGTGAAGGACTCCCCTGGCTGCTGAATCAAATTGCGGAAGAATGCCTGTGGGTTACGGGGGGAGCAACACTTAAGGGCCTTGAAGGCCAGGTCACTAACTTGTTGGTAGTAAGCATGAAGGCCAATAGTGGACTGGGAAATGGGGTCAATATATTGTCCACATCCTTTGAGCATATCCAGAGTAATATTAAGACCACATTGAAGGTTGAGACGTGTCTGATTTTCAGCCTGATTGTCGTAAGCCAAACACCAGCTCAGGAAGCCTGAGGGCTCTAATACTGCCTTTAATAAGTTATGCCAACTTTGTAATGGGTCTGTAACTGCATGGCCCATTGGCGGAGGACTTCCTCAAAATATGGGGAGTTGGGTCCTGATTCATTGGCGGCTTTGAGGATGAGTGTAAGGTCTGTGAGAGGAGTGGGCACCCATGGCTGTTGGACAGCGTTTGGGCTGACATTAACCGGAAAGGTGGATAATGGCATGCAAGGGTCAGCAAGGGGTGGGCGGGTCATGGGGTGGTATAATGAGCAGGAGGTGCATCGGAGCAGGCAGAACGTAGTTCCTTCCAGGGGTACTGGGGTGGTGGTGTCTCCAATTGCTGTGGCTTTGAAAGCTAGTCTGAGGTAGAGGCAAGGGGGCCCCTTTCTCATCTGGAATGACCTCGGGTCAAAGCCAGCAGGGGTTGAGGTAATGGCAAGGCCTACACTGGCCTGATCCTGACAGTACTTATTGTGGGCTGAAATGACTTCTTCAGGGGATGAAGACTTAAGGCTGGCAATGATGGCTAAAAGGATTGGAACAAACGAGGCAGGGGAACTACTCCTGATCCTACTTCCCTTTTTTGGGTCAAGAAGAGGAACTGCATCCAGAGGTCAGGATCCCACATATTTTCGGGAGAGACCCAAGGGCCCAAGTTAGTGGCTTCATCCCAGAAAATTTCAATATCTTTTGGTTTAATTTTCAGTCTCCGAGTACTAAGGAGCAATTTGAGTGCTGCCGTTTGTGGCTCCTTGCACTGTGGTGGTAAGTTGCCCATCATAGGAAGGGCCCATGAAGGGAAACTTGCCACAAAAGTAAAAGGCAAGGGTCACTCCCAACAGGGCACAAATGAAGCAAACAAAGACCATGAGCCACTTGGATGTAAACCGCCCCGACATGAAAAGGTGTATTGGATCCAAATGTCTGTGCTCAGTGAGGGACTTTTGGAGGCTGTGACACTTCCAGCTGTATGCTCACACGTTGTCTCCAGGACAGGCAACAGGATGACCCGAAGCCTGGGCTCTGAGTTCAGGGTGGATCAGCCCTTATGTGAACTCACCAGGATGAGACGAGAAGGGAAAGGTGCCGACGTGGACTTCAGGATGATGCAGCAGAGTGTGCCTTCCTGATTTAACAACAAATATGACAAACAGGGTAGAAGGGACAGAGGATGGGGCCACTCACTCCTCCTCTAACAGCCGAATGGACAGACAAAACCTGGGGCCTACTCACTGAACGAACCAAAGTTGGGGGCGTCGCTGATGCCCAGGGGACCTGGAACCTTGTTTGGGCTTCAGCTGTTGCAGGTTTCCTCGCAGGTCCAGCCCACAAGGGACTGCAAGGAATGAGGGTTCTGGCAGAGGTGGGGGTGAGTGGCGCAGAATCAACACACAGACTCCGGGAGCCAGATGAGAGCAGGCACTAGGCGAGGTGCTGCAGACTCGTTTATTGCTGAGAAGTGCAAGCCTTATATAACCTCTCCCCCTGTCCCAAGTGTCCCATAAGTTGGTGTGTCATTTCCTGATAGATCTCCTCATCCTGGCAGGATCCCCTCATCCAGGCAGATAGTAGGTTGGCTATTTTGTGGAAGCATGGGCTGTGCTCTCAAAGCAAAGCTGTGTTCTCTTAGTGCAGCCTGTCTTAGGCCTGGCACTTCCTTTCCTACAGTAGCTGAAAGATTAGAACACATTTCTTTAGAATTTAAGTTTATAGGGATTTTCAGGAAGAGTTACTGTACATGTTTACAGACTAATAACTCCTGTGTTTTCTCCTTTATGTTGCCTCTTGCCTCTTATGTAAAATGTTTTTATTCCTTTAGCTGATTATGTTAGGGAAGAGGAAGGAAACAAACGTTTCTAATAATTTCTTCCAGTCTTAAGGTGTGTAAGAAATGTTATTTGAATGTCTATACATGATACTTTGGTTCACAATCTAATTACTCCTTATGAGAAATAAGCTAAGAATGAAAAATAAACTAGTGTCTCCAGTGGCATAGTCCTAGTTCACTTGGCACATTTAATGCAGTTTTAAACCAATAAAATATCACTTCAGAAATACCTCATAAGTATTACCATTTCTTAGCATAATTTAACTGATTTCTACTTCTGTATGTACAGGATCTAAGAACATAGAATTTAATAAGTTTTTAACTTGTTCATTAGTCAGATTACTAATTATTTAGACTGTCAGGAATCATACAAATACTCAATTCTGTTAAAAATCTCCCTCTTGTCAGTTTACCCTTTGATCTATCACTGGATTGATTCATTGATGAAGGCAGAGCCTTTAAGACCCAATCACTTCATAAAAGAACTACCTCTTTATACTGCTTTAATGGAGAAATCAGTATACTAGTATATGGAAGAGGTATACTTTAACCCCAACTCATAACAGTGCCCGTTGCATTCCTTTTTGGGTATCTCAAATTTAACTTGGTGTATGCTCAAGTCTCATTTTTCTATCAAGATTTTCAAGTCCTCTGTTCTATTTTACTATCATGCTTAAGAAATAAATTATAGAACAACTGAAACCTCCCTTAGTATGAGCCAATTATGGATTGTATTTCCCATGTTGTTTCACCAGAGGTAAATCCCACAATGAATTAAGACAACATCACTCAACAACTTTATGCTTTTTATACATGTGTATGCATTGTGAAGCTATTTTAATTGCTTCAATTTTTAATGAAATTTTCAAATATTTGATGAATTTGAAATAATTCCATAAATAAATTTTTCATATTGTAGGTAGTTAACACTCCTTGGTTTATCATGCATTTATTCATTTTACTAGGGTTTTAAATGCTTTGAAACTTTTAAAATTGAGATTCTGATTTATGGCATAGCATTCTTCATCATCATCATCATCCTCATTACTATTTTATGTCTTAATATTTATGTTATTTCAGGGAAGGTATAATTGGCTTATATGCTAGATAAAATAAAGTCCAAAAATGAAAATATAATGAAATCTGTAGAAAAGGATGAAAATATAGAAATACAAGATGCAGTAAACAAAACATAGTCTCTGAAGGTCTGTACACTTGTCAGAAGAGGTTCACCAATTTGACTTAGTATTTAATAAGTGAAGTGGAGAAGGAACCACAGTTAATAATGAATTTATTCACTTGTTTAAGAAGTATTCATTGAACTCTAGTAATTATTTTCTTATAATGCTCAGTATAAATAAATATGAAAATAAAGTAAACTTTCAGAAAAGCATAGATTTCCCTGGGATTGAGGGCATAGTGAAATTCCTTTTGTAGGACACCATGAAGAAAATACTGTATAATTTGTTGAACATCATACTCAACAGTATTCTCACAATACTTAAAATGATGAATTTCAGACCACAGTTTCTTATCATTTATATCACTGTAGGTTGACACCTAATGGCAAAGGTGAGTATATGGAAAGCAATTATTAAAAAATTAAATGTTTTGTCCACGTCATACAGCTCTCTTGTTGTCAGTCTTCCACAAGGGATTCCTTTTTAAAATTTAGTAAATTTGGTTATAACATCAATTGCAATGTCCTAAAAAGATTCAGTTTTTAATGTTATATAGAACTCATAAGAAAGTCCAAATTAAAGGAATACTATTAAAATACTTTTGTAAAAATCAGACTATTTTTTGCCTTTTCATTTACTTCAATTTCAGTTTTCTATTCTTCAGTTTCTTATTTTGATGATTAGAATATCGTTTTTAAATATCTTCTTTTCATTTAAGGCTAGACAGTGTAAGTAGTGTAACTCACAAGTGTCTGAATGCTATGATTCAGTTCTCATCTAATTCTACATTGTACTTTTAAAAGTTTACATTTATTTCTTTTTTATTTGTATGTGGGAGTGGATGGATCAGTATGTCACACAAGTCACAGCTTGTGTGTGGTGGTCATAGAACAAATTGAAGGAGTTGGTTCTCTCCTTTCATTTGGGTCCATGGATTAAACTCATGTCATCAGGTTCAGTGACAAGCACCTTTACTTACTGGGCCACCTCACTGGCTTTCTCATCTAACTCTAAATGTAAGAGATAAAGTTTATATTAAAATGTTTGATCTCATAATATGTTGAGGTAGATTTATACTTTAAATATCCACATTTGTGAAAATTTGTATGTTATATATTTCTAGTGTAATTGTTACTGTGATAAACTAGAGTCTACACATCACTGAATTTCTAATATTTTTGTTGTTGCTTCTTGATCTAGTATGTAATGACTTTTTTTTTTTGAGACAGGGTCTCTCTGTAGTACCAGTTGGCCTGAAACTCACTATGTAGATCAGTCTGGCCTTGAGCTCACAGAGATTGGCCTGTCTATGCCTCCCGAGTGCTGGGATTAAAGATGTTTTGGGGTTTTTTTTGTTGTTGTTGTTGTTTTATTTTGAAACTTTTATTTCTTTTTTTTTCCAGTTAATTATTTATTTAATCACCACAAACTTAGAAGAAGCATTTCATTACAACAGCATTGACACATTCAATAACAATTTTCTGAGCTAAGATGCATCTTTTTCCAAAATTGGCTGTAAATTTTTAGTTTTACAGTTGAATTGTTACAGTCATACAATATTGTACTCAGTATAAACCCTATAAGACATAAAATTGAATGAGGTTTTAACTTTTAAAAAAGATAGCCATTTCATTATTAAACTACAGTTTCATACAGAAAAATTAACTTTCAATGCAATTGACATTAAGATGTTTGCACATGCGTTTCTAATCTCTATGTATCTGATTATTACTAGTGACAGTCAGTTACTTTCTGAGTTCCTTGGCATCTGAAAATGGATATAAAATCATCAGGGAGATTTCAACGGTAATGTTTTTCACATCTACTAATTATTATTATTTTAAACAGTACTTTTTAATTTTTAATAACTACATGGTTAGAAGAAGCATTTCACTACAGATTTAACATATTCAGTAACATATTCAGTAACATAGTCCAGAGCAAGAATACATCTCTTTCACAAGTGGGTGCAAGTTTCTAGGTTCACAGTTGAGTTAATACAGTTATACAATATTGAACTTCCCTGTAAGACATAAAATTGAATGAGTTTTTTTAACCTTTAAAAAAGGTCTCCATTTCATTTTAGGGTATATTGTTCCTTGCAGAAAGACTCATTGTTTTTGCTACTAACACTGAGATGTTGGCGCATGCATCTCTAATCTGTATGCATCTGATTATTACTAGTCATAATCGGTTGCACTTGGACGCTTGGTGCCTGTACATGTCTATGAAGTCATCGGGTGGATTTCGATGGTAACGTTTATCACCTCTACTAATTAGCATGATGTAAATTACCATGCTTCCTCCTCAAATATAATACATTTTTTAAAAATTTGTTGATTTTGTGTGTGTGTGTGTGTGTGTGTGTATCACACAGAACATCCCAAACGATCTTATTCGACTATACACCCACTTCCCAGCTGGTGCCCTCCCATAGACTCCCTCCCCCAACTAGAGCCCTTATATTCTGATATCCCTGCTACTGTCTGCTGTGTTGTCGGTTTGTTTTTTTAATTGTTGTTTACATGGTTATATGTCAGTTCTTAGACTCGTCTTTATTTTTACCAGATCATTTACTCTTTCAAATATTTCAATTATTCTCAGAGAAGAGTTGAGGTTTCACTTTTTTTCCTGCAGATTTTTTTTTTAAGGCAGGGTTTCACTCTATAACTCTTGCTGGCCTGAAACCCATTATGTAGACTTGAAATTCACAGACATCTGTCTGTCTCTGTCTCTTGAGTGCTCAGATTGAAAAATATGCACAAATCAACCAGCTTATCAATAATATTAATAATATTTTTAATTTATTCTTTCCTATTTAATTAAAATGTTTTCTTAGTGAATATATTTCTTTCACATATTAACACATGTACACTATATACTCTGGCCTCTCTCCTCCTACCCCAACCAGACCCCCTCCCCTCTACAAATCTCTTTTCCCTATTTACCAATTTTCGTACTGTTTAGTGTCCCACAGAGTTTAATTAGAGCCATCTGTGTGACCCTGAGTTTGGAATGCACAATCAGAATCCAGCGAGCACACGAGTGGGTATAAAAGTGGATACTACATTTACCGTTTTCCCAGAATCTGCTGGTTGCCAGTGGATCAACAGTATATGGTAGGGCCCCAAGAGTTCCAACCCCCTACATAGCTGGACCCAGCACCAGTATACACAGCTGCTGTGATTTTGTGGTTGCCATGACTATGTTATGCTTAGATAATGGTATTTCAAATTCCTTCTTCCTAGGATCAGGCTTTTACATTTTTTCCACTACCTTTTCCAAAATGCTTACTGAGCTTTAAGGAAGTGGGACAAATATCTTGTCTCGGGTAATTTAGTTTCAGCATCTTTACAGCCATTCACTACAAAGAAGGGCTTCTCTGTTTAAACAGAAAGTGGCCTTTGTGGGTATTAACAGAGGTATTGAGAAGTACATTTGATACTACATCAGATGAACTAAGCAGCAGTATTGGGTTCCCTCCTAAGGTCTAAGATTTCCTCTCACAGATTTTGAGAGAGTTTCCAGTATTAGAGATGGATTCCCTCTTACACAATGGGCGTTAAATCCTATTAGCTAGTAGTTGGTTGCTCCATAAATGTTTTGCCACTGTTTTACCATTGGGAAAATCTTGCCTGGCAGCTTTTTATCATAGTTCATATAGTTCACAGTTGGGTAAGGCTGGCGATGCTTTTTGTCCCCCAAAACCCTACACAGCATCATTTAGTACCACGAAAGTTATTCAGCAAAGAAAAATCCAGTTTAATTCCAACTTGATTTATCTCTATTTTCCATCTAAGATGCATGGTGTCTTGAGCATTAGTATCTTATAGGGGCTTGTCAAATAATTCTAACGTGTAACCAACAGAAATGCCAAGAGCCTGTATTGGTTTGGGGACATCCTGAGCCTCCCTGACCATGAACTCCTGCTCCAGTATTCCACACCTCATACTGATGTTATATTTTCGTGATCCAGTACTTCTAGGACCAGCATTATCTAGCCTCACATATCATTTGCCTTCAAATTCTATTTTTGTTTGTTAATGATTTTCTCATACTCTTTCATTTTTGCTATGCATACCTTTCAGTCACCCCTCTTCCTCATTGCTACATAGACCTCCTTGTTTGAACATTTCCACCTCTAATTCTCCCCATCTCCAACCTCATTTTGCCTGTATGCTACTGTTCTTCCTACCTTAAGTCACTACTCTTACTGTCCCATTTCTCATTCCCTGACTTTAGAGGCTAAACAGAAAATGGGGCACCTCCTTAACCTTGAATAACTTACTTAAAAGTAAGTCAAGTTTAATATCTGCATATGAGAGAAAACATGATGTCTTTGAATTTCTGGTCTGAGATACCTTGTCCAGTTTGAGGCATATTCTAGTCCCATCCTTAATCTGAAAATATTATGAAAACAGTTACTTAGCTGAATTGACATAGCAATAAATCACCCTTTAAATGACTATTTAAACCCCCTATAAGTGGGTTCTTCCCGGGGGTCTCAGAATGGTTTAGTCATGGTTGCTGGACTGGGATTATAGTATTCAGAGTGGATTCCATCTTGCAAAGCAAAACTGAAATCCAACTATTCAGTAGTTAGTCCCCTCCCCCATAGTTGTTCTATCATTATATCAATGAACATATTTTACCTGGCAGCTTGGCACTATAGTTTGTAGATTCAAAGCTGAGTTAGAACATTGATGCCTTTACCACACAGTAGTCTGCCTAGTACTACCAAGCACCATAAGAGCTGGTGAGAAGGAAGTAATATTTGGCCCATTTTCACCCTGATTTCTCTACATATTGCATCAAAGGTATATGCTACCTTCAGTTGTGGGCTTTATCAAATAGTTACGGTGAGTAGCCAAGAGGAAAAGAAAAGTGGATTTTGTTTTGTGAGACTTGTGTCCTCTCTGACCAATGATTCCTATGGCAGTGTCACACATTTGGGACTGAGGTTTGTGTTTAATGACACATTGCTTCTAAGTCTTGCATTGTCTAGCCTAGTGAAGTATCTGCCTCCAAAGTCTTTTTTATTATTGGGTGTGGTGCTACACACCTTTAATCCCAGAACCCCGGAGGCAGAGGCAGGGGGATCTCTATGAAATCCAGGACAGCCTGATGCACCACCTGGGCCTGTAGGGAGACACTGTGTCAAGAAAAGAAAATATTGAAAGAGATCATGAAGTCATGGGTAGGGGGTGGAGTAGGGTAGCACTGGGGATGGAGGGATGATGTCTGATATGATAAAAACAAAACATATGAATCATTGTGCTGGATAGCTTTAGTGTCAACTTGACACACCTGGGTTGAGGGAGCCTCAATCTATTGGACTGGCCTGTGGCCATGTCTGAAGGGCATCTTCTTGATGAGTGATGTGGGAGGGCCCAGCCCACTGTGGGTGGTGCCACCCCTGGGCAGGTGGGCCTGTGTTGCATAAGAAAGCAGGCTGAGCAGGAGCCAAGGGAGCAAGCCTGTAATCAGCCTTCCTCCATGGCCTGTGCTCCAGCTCCTGCTTCCAGTCTCTTGCCCTGAGTTCCTACCTTGGGCTCCCTGATGAACTACGACCTGGGAGATGTAAGCTAAATAAACCCTTTCCTCCCCAAGTCAGAGTATTTTGTCACAGCAATGAAAAAACTAGGACAGAAATTGGTACCAGAGTGTGGGGAATTGCTGTGAT
>NW_008355363.1:2281862-2307996 GCF_000622305.1 Nannospalax galili | reverse complement strand
TGGGCAGGTGGGCCTGTGTTGCATAAGAAAGCAGGCTGAGCAGGAGCCAAGGGAGCAAGCCAGTAATCAGCGTTCCTCCATGGCCTGTGCTCCAGCTCCTGCTTCCAGGTTCTTTCCCTGAGTTCCTACCTTGGGCTCCCTGATGTAAGCTAAATAAACCCTTTCCTCCCCAAGTCAGAGTATTGGTCCGAGTATTTTGTCACAGCAATGAACAAACTAGGACAATCATAGACATTTATTATGAAAGAATATTGAATCTCATCAAATATTTTTTTCATCTATTGAGATGATCTTGTGATTCCTGTTAAGTCCTTTTTCATGGTATGTTACATGTAGTTATTTGTACACGTGGCATCAAAATTCCATCTCTGTGATTAAATGCGAGCACAATGTATGATTTTGTTAATGTATTCTTGAGTTTAGTTTGCAAGGCTATTTTGAGAATTTTTGTAACTATTTGCATCAGAGAAATTGGACTACATTTTTTTTTCTTTTGTGTGTATGTATGTGTCTTTAGCTGGTTTTTGTATCATGAAAACAATGGTTTCAGAGAACGAATTGACAGTGATTCTTTTCTATATTTTGGAACATTTTCAAATGTACTGATGTTAACTGTTCCTTAAATGTGTCTAGAATTCAGCAGTGGCTTGAGAAGAAGGATAAAGCTAACTGAACCCAACATTCATTGCTCTCTTCCTGACTTCAGAACCTATGTGACTAGCTCCTTCAAGGTCCTGCTCCCTTGACTTCTCCACAAAAATGGAACACACCTCAAACTGTGAGACAAAATGAACCCTCTTTCCTTAGCTTTCTTTTGTCAAAATATTTATTTAATTGGTTTTTAAAATTTTGGACAATATCATACTTGAATACACTGTATTTTGTCTACATTTACCTCCACTATGATCTCTCATCGCTACCCCACTCCTGTCAACACCCTTCTTCTTCCTAACAACTCCCCCTCCTGCCCTCATGTCACTCGTTTCCTTCTTTGGTTCCTTTGCAGGATAGCTTTAGTATCAACTTGACACACTTGGATAGAGGGAACCTCAATTGAAAAATTTCCTCCATTGGATTGGCCTGTGGCCATGTCTGTGGGGAATTTTCTTGATTGTTGAGTGATGTGGGAAGGACCAGCCACCGTGGACAGTGCCATGCCTGGGCAGGTGGTCCTATGCTGTATAAGAAAGCATACAGAGCACAGACTAGGGGAGCAAGCCAGTAAGCAGCACTCCCCATGGTCTGTGCTTCATTCAGATCCTGCCATCAGGTTCTACTTCCTTCACTGATGAACTGTGTGATCTGGGAGATGTAAGATAAAATATTTTTTTTTCCTTGTTACACTGGTTTTTGTCAGTGTTTGTATAACAGCAACAAAGGAATTAGGAAAGTTCTCCTCTCCTCTCCTCCCCTCTCCTCCCCTCCCCTCCTCTCCCCTCCTTTCTTCTTTCTTTTTAGGGACCATGCAGTTTGTATAGCTCCTGTGTGTTCATGATCGCAACAGTCATGTTTCCAGAAGAGAGCAATCCATCACACACTTCCCCATTCTTCATTTCCCACAGTCCTTCATGCCCTTACTCCACAATATTCCCTTGTCTTCTGAGGGAGTGACATAGATACCACATTTGGGGCCAACCATTCATTGGTCTCTTAGTCCTAGCACGAGTCTCCACTTTGATTGTTGCCCACCACTAAAATAAGATTCTCTGACCAAGGATGAGAATGATGAGTCTACGGATGTAAACCTATATATTTACAAGGCAGTTTAGCTATATGACTATTAGAGCAAATGCTGTTGGTTACCCCTAGAACATTTTGTCATTAATGCTCCAGAATGGCCCATTACACTCTATTTCCAGCACATTAGGGCATCTGTAGCTTAAAGTACCAAATTTTTCCACATTCTAGTAAAATAATTCCAAATGTCTAGGAAATAAATGGTCCAAGTTATTGTAGCAATCGTCCCCACTTCTCACTACCAGTATTATGTGTTAGTTATTTGTCTGGTTGTGCCAGTGAGCACTGGAGCAATAGTGGCAAAAATATTCTGTAAGTAATCAACATTTTGGAATGCATTTTAGGCCTGCTCCATTCAGGGAATGCACGCCTGTCACTGCAGAACTTTTGAAAAGCCTATGGAGAAGGAGGTCTCCGGGCCTTGGGAGGGTGGGGGAGATCTACTACAGTACTACAGGCTCTATGGGAGAATGGTGCCACAAACTTGTAAGGCCTTGCCTGTGAAGAACTATCTTGATATCTGAGATAGGAGGGTCCACTTTGAAAGTAGGTAGCATCTTTCCTTGGCATTGAGTTCTGGACTGTGGTTTTTTACTTGTTATATTATTCCAGCACAAGAAAACTAAATAAAACAGAGAACTCATTCCCTGGCCATGTATACGTTGAGTTCTAAATGCCTCTTGTGTTTGGATGTCCATTTATTTCAATATGGAAAAATTTCTGCCATAATTTCATTGAATAAATTCTCTGTAACTTTAGGATTTATCTTGGGTTTTTTTCTACCCCATGCTTTCCTAGAGTTGGTTTCTTGAATGTATCCCAGACTTTATGGAAGTTTTGCTCATGTTTGTTAATTTTACCTATATTTTTCATATTCTTGATATATTACTCAGATAATCTTGTTCCTTGTCCCTAAAATTCATTACTTTGCTTGCTGTTGTCTGTTGATGATGCTTTCTACTGTTTTTATTTAATCAATTAATTCTTTCACTGCCAGAATTTCTGTGGTATTTTTTCAGAATCTCAAATTTCTTACTGAATTTTTCCATGTTGTTTTTGAGTTTCTGCTTCAAATTACTGACAATTTCATTCATTTTGGCAAATTTTTTGTCTAGGTTCTGAAATTATTCCCCTACAATGACATCACTTAAAATTGAAATCAGAGAGATTATCCCCGCATTAGACGCCTATGTCAAACTTATGCCTCTCAAGGCTATGGGATCTTTATGGAATATGGGGCAAAAAGATTTTAAGAGCCAGAGGACATAGATAACCACAAAGAAGCCTAGTTTTCTAGACAGCTTGGAAGCTACTAATATGAACTCACAGCAAATGGGACAGTGTGCAGAAATCCTCGGTAAGCTCAAGTCAGATAAAATCCCTGTACAGATGTGGCAAAGGGGGTAAAAAAAAAACCCAACCCTACCTGAGGAAATATTGGTAATAGATGGATGCTGGGAAGTTAGTGTCAACCTCTTTTAAGTGAATATACATTTTAAGACTTACCTTTTTTCATTTGATTATATAGATTTGATTTTTATAATTTTTTTGTGAATTTCATACAACATATTTTGGTGATATTTAGATCTCTCCTGTATTTGCACTCCTTCCTAGGCTAAAGCCAGATAAATTCCCAACATAGACTTGGGGAAGTGGGTAAGAAACCAAAGGCAACTGATGGCTGCTGGGAAGGAGAGATATGGTCTCATTTAAGCGTGAGACTCTTAGTAGGTTGACCGATGTGGTTTCTAATTCACCATTTTGCTCACAATCTCCTCTCTATTCTAATATGTATGATCTTAAATCTACTTAAAGTTTATGAATCATGAATATATTTTAGATTATCCTGCTGGGATGTTTTTCCTTGTATATGAAAATTCCTTTAAATTATTCATATGAAAAATCCTCAGTGTTGCTTCTTCAGTATTTTTTCCTCAATTTCACTTCTTCCCTATATCATTAAAATTCATATACTAAATTTTTTCTTTCTGTAATCCTTGTCTTTTTTCTCTTCTTCATGCTTTCTATACTTTAATCTGAGTTGTGCTTGATTCATTTCTTCAAAGACATTTTCAAGATTCACAGGTTAATTCTTAACATGTGTCAAATATTTTTTGTGATGTGTCTTTCATAATGAATCAATTAATTTGTCAGTGACATACAAAACAAGGAATGACAACATCCAAATAATATGGCAGCACAGTTTTTCATATGTTAAATAGTTAAAATATCAATACTACAATATGGTACTTTACCTTAGAGAGGTGGGTTTTATTACGGGTTGATATTGGTGGTTTATTGTGAAGTTGTTTGCAAATGTTATTCAAAATCAAATAGAAAGTTGCAGTGTCAGATATAGTTGGTATGATTCAATGTTCTGAATTTGCGTTGCCCAATATCACAGGTAAGACTCTTTCACACCTTTTAACTTAACATATTTTTCTCTTTTTCATGTGTACCTATTTAGACATAAGTTCATAAGAATGCTTTAATAAAAATTGAAGATTTCACCTGAAGTTTTGCCTTCTTCAATAAAATTATGTACAATTACCGAAGATTCTTTTATGAATTTTTATGTGCATTCATAGCTTTTTGGACAACAGAATTCTTTGAGAATTGTACTGATAATTAAATCCCTAAAGTAGTTACCACTAATCTTAAATTGATCTGTTTCTGTATGATTTGAAAAATTCTATGAATGCTTGTTTTATATCAATTATTTTTTTGTCATAAAATTTGATACTGATATTTTCACTATTTAATTTAGAATCAATACGTTCTATCTTTTCATTTGCTCATTTTCTTTTAAGCTTTGTCACTGGCTTTGCAACAGTATTTAAAATTGTTCCAGATTGTATAAAGTTTTTCCATACCAAGAGTCAACTGTCTAATTCATTTATATCAATCCAATGTCCAACCATCCAGTTCGATTTTTGTGCTATCTGCTTTTTTAGCATCAGATCACAAGACCTAAAGGGAACAGTATCACAAAACTATCCCTAGTCACATACCAACTCAAAGTCATGCTTTTGATTGATTAACTATAAATGGGACTCCCCTAGAAGTAAAGTCCTCAGGTTTGACAATTTGCTAGAACAGCTCACCATACTCTGGAATTATCTCACCTGTATTTATTAGTTCATCATAACAAATATGACTTACGGATGGAAAATGCAAGTGATAAGTACAGCAAAGTAATGGGGTTATTTGGAATCTCCATGTTCCCCTCCTGTCATGTAATTTCTCAGATATTCAGCATGTCAGAAACTCCCTGCATCATACTGTTCAAAAGTTTTTATAGAGCCCAGTGTCTAAGCAACTCCCCCTTCCTGGAGGTCAGTAGGTGAGCTGAAATTTGTGAAATTCTGTCTGTCAAATAAGAAGGAAGGCTAAAAACTCTTATCTTTGGTGAGTCTACTGACTAGCCCATTCCTGAGTCTTTCTGGGAAGCCCATCTTAATTCACTTTTTTAGTATAACCTTAGCTGTGATCAAAACAGACTCATTATGAATTACCAAAGATACGCATCTCACTCAGAAAATTCTATGAAGTTTAGAAGTTCCATGTTTAAAAAATATCAAATATATCTTTTGATACTATATAGCTGTAGACATTTGTTTCGTTCCTGACATTGTGAATGTTTGTCTGTGATGAATTACTTTCTATTCATTGCTTAGAAGATGGCACAAGTTCTTAGAGTTTGAAACATTATTTCAGTCTCTTCTTCCCGTACTTAAAACTTTCATTTTCATTCACCATTTGATGTCTTTAAAACAGCATCATTAAAAATATTGTGGATGTTGACATTTTCAGAAAACACAGAAGTGTTAACAAATACAAAATAAGAACAGTGAATATTTTTGTAGAATGGGAAACATAGGGAAGTGATGTTGCTAATAAGTGTTACGGGTGTGAGTTTATGAGGTTTTCATGTTAAATTGAATACTGATTTCTGTACTTACCTTGAGATTTGAGTATAATCTATGTGAAATTCTCTTTAGGCTCATAATCTGCCCTAATATATCAGTGTGTCACAGCAATCAATGTCTTTAAAATGATATAACAGAACTAATTAATCTTGAAGAACACATGGGCAAGATATTTTATCTATAAATTTCTATCTTTATTAGATACATGTAATATTTTTATTGAATCTTTGAGAATTTCATACAATGTATTTTGGTCATATTCAAATCCCTTATCCCATCTCTACACCACCTTACTGCATCCACTAACTTCACATTCTCTATTATTCTTTTAGGGTCTATTGAGTTTAAGTTGTGTCACAAATGTTTCTGGTTATGGGTCCACCCCCTGGAGCCTGGTCAACTTACCTAGAATAATACCCTTAAAGAAAACCGAGTCTCCCTCTGCCAGCATCCATCACTTAGAAACAGTTCCTCAGCAAAGGCTGGGACCTCTTCTGTATCTCCCTTCTCCATCCTGGCTTGGGTTTGTGCAGTCTTGTGTATGCCCTCATAATTTCTGTGGGTTCATATGTATAACTGCCCTATTGTAACAGAAAAATATGATTTCCTTGCATTCATCCACCACCACAGGCCCTTACAATCTTTCCACCCCTCTTCCCCCAATGATCCCTGGGCCTTGGGGGGAGAGGATGTGATATAGGTGTTTCATTTAAGGCTGAGCACTCTGCAGTCCTTTATTTTCTGCATCTTGATCAGTTGTGAGGCTCTGTGTTAATCAACTGCTGGAAGAAGAAGCTTCTTTGTGAGAGATGAGAGACATATAAATCTACGACTATAACACTAAGTCATTATGTCTTGGTTTAATATCTTTCCCATTTATTACATTTCCCATAATAACAGGATCTTTCCTATGGAGTGTGACCAATATCTATAGCCACAGGTCCTTGTCTCTGATAACATTGTGAAGTATGGGTCCATCTTGTGAAGCAGACCTTAAATACAATTTTAAAAATTGATTGGTTAATCCCATAACATTTGTTCCACTATTGCTAACCACAATGTATTTAATATATAATTGGGAGTGATGGACTTTATCTTTACCTTCTTTAATATGTAATAGGAATGAAGACTTTTTTCTATCACTCTTTATGATATGCATTACCCACATGTACTACATGCACCAATTGAAAATTCACAGCATGTGGGTCCCAGCACCCTATCTTTATTTGCCAAAGCACTAGCTATTGAATGAACCATCAGCAAAGTAGTAAAAGACCTTGACTTCTGATACTGCTTCTGTCCCATCACTATTTTAAAGTTTAATGCAATTTTTGAAGTATTTTCAGAGACATAATTTTACATTTAGCATGTTTTCTAATGTAGCAGGACAAGTCATTATGTACTTTATCAATAAAAATCTGAGTTTATGTATGAGAAGTAGGCTTAAACTGATTAAGAAATATACTTTTGTTTCTTTCTGTCCTGCATTTGAGTATTTTCTTCAGCTGCTACTATACCACTGCTACCATCTCTTGATGAGCATTTCTTTATCCATCACTAGAAACTGCTCTGTAACTAAGTGCAATTTAGCTCTAGGATTCTGAGTTTTATAATCACAATAGATATATTCATGTTGAAATAAAACTTAATATTATATAAGTAATATTCCCATAAAGAAAAAAATATCTTGACTCGGTCCCTTTCTGTTTTTGGCACTATATAATTTAATAAAAAAAATTAATAGCCTCGTCAAGAAGAGATGTGTTAAAAGCTTAGTGACTGGTTTGAACATTATGCTCAAAATCATCCCTTTATTGTCTCTTCCAGCAGACAACATAAAACTTAAATGTGAAAGCTTTCTGTTTAGCAGAGCATTTGAAATAAGACAGCCACCCTTATGGCATGGAGCTGTACATTTCGGTTGGAGCTAGTTGGAAAGCGCTGTAATATTAGATAAAACTTTTGAACAATTGGTAGTATAAAGACAATTTTTCACTGTTAGAAAAAGAAAGAGAAGTATTGAAATGCTGACTCAGAAAACATGGAGTCTTTTCAGAAACTATGGCATAGTGAATCAGAGAAGATGATTGTTTATTCTCCAGTAATTTCTACTTGGAAAGGAAATGTTTGGAATATTTCAAAATGTTGATTCAAAAGGTGCCAGCCCAGTGTGGAGTGAGGGAAATGAGCAGTGTGCCCTGGCCCTAGCCTGGAAACTGTTGGCAACTGATTACTACTGGGAGAGGGAGAGTAAATCTTTAAGACATCTAGATAGGCTGACTAGGCTCCAGTGGATGAACTTTCACCAAAGTACATCTGGGTACAAATGTTTGACCTGATATGACTTAACATATATAGACAGAATGCATGAGATCTAGGGGCAGGGGGGATATGGAGGACATGAATTTGGGAGGAAGGGTCTAAATTTGATTAAGAACCATTGTATAAAATGCAAAAACCTCAATAAAATACTATAAAAACTTGATAGTCATAAAATGTTAATTAAAAAGATCAATGGATTATGGAAAAATTTGTCCAACCATAGAATTTTCCATTCTTATTACCAGAGGAAATAACAAAGTAATTACTTGTTTTGTATTTACATGAATGTGCTGATAGACCTAACTCAAACTAGAGATAGCTTGGAGGAAGGACTCTCAATTGAGGAATTTCCTCCATCAGATTGACCTGTGGGTATGTCTGTGAGTCCTTTTTTGATTGTTGAGTGCTATGAGAGAGGGCTCAGCCCACTTTGGGTGATATTGTCCCTGGTTAGGTGGCCCTGCCTTGTATAAGAAAGCTGGATGAGCATAGGCCAGAGGAGCAAACTAGTAGGCAGCTTTCCTCTGTGATCTGTGCTTTAATTCTTGCCTCCAGGTTACTACACTGAGATCCTGGCTGACTTCCCTCAAAGATGGACTGTGACTGTAATGTATAAGCAAAATAATGCTTTCACCCCCAGGTTGATGTTGGTATTTGTTGCAGCAACAGAAAAGTTACCTAGAACAGAAGTTGGTATCAGGATCATAAGGCATTGCTGTGATGTACTTGTTTTTCAGAGGATTTTGGAAGCACTTGGAACTTTGGGCTAGAAAATCCTGTTGACCATACACTTGGAGCTTAATGAACTGCTCTATGAAAGCATACAATGGAGGCCTGGCTGAACCCTTTACTTCCATAACCTCAAATTTTTATACCTGTTTTCTCATTGTACTCCATCCATTTTGCACTTCTTGATGTTTTTCCAACAGCAAGGTCAAAGCTATTATATTTGCTTTTCCTTGTGACTGAAGTTTTCTTCCCTTAGATAAATGTAATGCTCCCTCTCTTGCTTCAAGATCTCTGCTTATAATCTACCATAACACTGAAATGTGAACTTTACTAAAATAACACTATCAATTTCTCTTTTTCCATTTCATTTTGTTCCATCACACTTATACTTTCTAATATACTATATAATTTCCTTATTTATTTAGTTTAAATTATCTCCTCCATGAGTAGGTAAAGATAGGGGTTTTTGTCTATTTGTTTACTGCTATATCTCTGATGGTTATTGCAATTCTAGGAATATAGTAGGCACTCAAAATATTTTTATATGAATGAAAGAATCATGACTAGTAGACAGAAAGGAAACTATTTCTTCTCCACTGATACCCTATGGACCTTTGATTTTGTTCTCCGTGAAATATGCAGTGTTCTTTTTAAAAAGCATCAGCTTTTTATTTGTTTTGTCTTCTTCTTAGATGGAAGCTTCCTTTTAAAATTCATAAAGGGAAACATGAGGCTAACATGCATTTATCATAGGAGAACTGGAATGCCTATAAAGACAAAAGTGTATGTGAATCCTAAAATATAAATAGCACTTCATTTCTCACTGATAGGATACAATATTGCAAGAAGCTAAATATCACAGTATAGGCACTTTCATTCCTTTAATATAATAAAGCTTTAAGAATATAATCTAAGATCAAAAATTGAAATTATTCATATCCTAAATGGACTTCCATGCAATACACATATATTGGGGATGAGCAAATAGCATAGGATGATGTCCTAAAAATAACAGAAGCCAATGGTATCTAATCTGAGATCAATTATTTTTATTGTTATAATGTTTTAGTGTAGAATGCATATGAAATATTTATCCAGCAGTATTGCATCAGCTGAAAGGGACTGATAAGTAATTAAATAATTTATGATGACTTTGAACAAAAGCAAAATTTTAATCCCTGGACTAGTAAGGAATCCCTCATCATAAAATGATAGGTATCACTCCCAGCCTAGAAAATGTCAATGTATTTTTAAAAATATAATTCTATCTTTGTTTAGATTTTTACAGACAAAGCCTCCTGTTCTATTCTTGAAAACCACATCATCCACTGCCAGTAACATATGCTAAAAGAAATATTGTAAAATGGTCATATGAGAGGGCAGAGACTGTAAAATATGAATGAATATATTTGTGCTATTAAAATGAATATGCAACATAATTTGGAATATCCATTTTTTAAGTTAAACCTTTATTATACTATACATTGTATAATCCCTGGCTAGAGTTCCATGCATCACACTTCCTCCAGATATTTTTGGGGTTCAGTGCAAGTGCAGCCAGTGCTCTTATCTGATGAGCCATCACTCCACCCCAAATAGCTGTGTTTTTAAGTTGTAATTTCTTTTAATTATGTGTGTGCGCACATGTGCTTGTGCACATGCACATTGATGCAGGTATCCATGGAGGTCAGAGTCGTCTTAGGTCCCTGGAGCTAGAGATATGGGCAGTAATGAACTGCCCAACATGGGTGCTAGGAACTGAACTCAGGTACTCTGCAAGAGCAGTACCTGTTCTTAAAACTGCTAAGCCATATCCCCAGCTCCATGAATAAATTTTTTAAAACTATCTTCAATTTTTTATTCTAATTTATTAATAATACAGTACTTTTCTCTGAATATCACTATCATTGCATTTGGGGAGTATGAATAAACTAGAAAAATCTTACTTTATACTATGATTGACCCAATAGCAAGAACAAGCTTCTGTATGGTGTTTATGTCAACTGAATTTTACTTAATCTCACCAAAATGTGGAATTATCTAATTGCTTTGCTTTGCAAAACAGAAACTGAAAGGATTCTGTGACTGAAAAACCTTCCAACTCATATGGAAAAGCAGAAACAACATATAAGATGGATAAACCAACAATAACAAATTTAGTAGAAATATAGTAAAGAATCCCAGGAGAAGAGTTGTCATCTCTACTTTAAGTCGTTTCTCATTTAGACTAGAAGAAGCTTCAAAAATGAGTCAGTGTAGTATTCTACACTGGAAAGTGACACTGTCAGATGTTCATTGTATACTGATTACTTTGATGAACATACAAAGTTTGGGTTAGATATGTGAATGTTTGGAACTGGGAAGAACAGCTAAAAATGATAGCACTTATCTAGGCAAATAAGTACAAAGGACTGGTTGCAGTTTTTAAGGATGGAAAGGGGAAAGACAATGAGAAGAATGCTAGTTCAGTTGGAAATGTGATACTGAGATTAAGGTATTTGGAATTATTCCCAAAACTCTGACTTGAGAAAATGCAACCATTAACGAAAACCTAAAATACGGGATTTTATAGTTCTGGAGAGAGAGTATGTCATGATGTGATTATAAACATTGTAATCACAAGAGACCTGCAGGACAACCATGTGGAAAAGAGACATTTGCTATGAATTTTATCCATCTGAATCTCAGGAAATGTTCTTTAGTGAAGCGGCGGTCTGGATTTGAAAGGAACACAATGGCAATTAAAGCATTGATAGTGTTTATCCAGGGAAAATCTAAGGGATGAAAAGAAGATTGAAGAAAGAAATCTATAAAGAAGACTTACATTGAGTACAAAAGGGCATTTATGAAGGTCAAACCTCACTGAGCTGTACTAAGCAGGAAAATAACAGCAGTGGACTATGAGTAGACATAATAAAAGATACTGAAAACAAAAATAGGTAATTTTCTTCAAAGCTCATTTATTAAAATGTGAAGTTTCAACCAATCTGGGTAACTGGGTTTTGACTTTTGTCTGTTATTTAAAAAATCATAATAACACAGAGATAATAATAAAACATGAAGATTTGGCTTGTTATGTTAGTATTTGCATCAAATTAATGAACAGTACAATGTCATTCTTCATAAGATTCTGTTGTGAAGTTACATTTTATATAAACTTATGAACTACTGAGGGATTCCAAGGTCAGTGGTGAAAATATGCTTTTTGGCTCCTTTGTGCAATTAACTTAGAATCTAACAATGAGAAAAAGAATAATTTTTTAACTGAAACAATAAAATGAGAAATGCAAGTAATATTAAGTTGTTCTAGAAATCACTTCTCCAAATCTCTGCAATTTTCTGTATTCTCACACCCTATTCTCTCTTGTCTTCCTCCAGTCCCCATCAACCCATCAACTCTGCCTCCTCCCTGCACAACTCTTTCCTACCTTCATGCCTTTTTTATTGAGCTTTTTAAATTTCATACAACATTGCCCACTCAAATCCAGACCCCCTCCCTGATCCATGCCTCCCCCATCCCTCCACCGAGCCCTATGCACTCTGCCATACATACCGAGTCCTAGTCATTCAGGTGTTTGAACCCAAATGTCCTTCAATGTAAATGCATCCTTTGGAGTCTAGTCAGCCCATGCAATGGTCATAGATAAGTCATACTCTCCCGTACGCAGCAGCAACCAGTGCAATTTAAGTTTTTATATTACAAAATTTATAGTTTGTTAAAGAGTAAAACACAAATTATGCTCATATCTATATGTATAATAATAGTTTTGAAAATTCTCACCAATGATGTAGATTTTTTGGCATGCCAGAATGAATTTCTCAATCAGTTATTCAATGTTAATACTTACAAATAATATATATACAAACTTCCATAAATATCTTTCATAAAATAAAAGCATGAACAAAAATAACCATTGAATATTTATCATTACGTAAATATGCTCTCTATTTTGTAATAAGAATGACTTGAAAAGTATGATATTTTTTCTTAATACGTACTAACTGTAGTTGTTCCTTTTCTTTGTATCCGTTTAGGCTTGTGAGTTATAACTACAAATGTTTATGAAATAATTGTTCTTTTCACAGTTTACAGGAATATTTACAAATGAAGAAACTCAGTCAATACTAGCCACAGGATGTACTTCACGTTAGAATAGCATAATGGTTCACTTAATTTCTGATTTGCTGTATAAGTACACAATTGCACTGACCCACATTTCATTGATGATATTTGTCTCTTTTGACAGTCCCATGTTCAATCTGTAGATGATTTCATATAAAACCCCAATGGATGGATATTAATTCTCTTTGGATTATAGAATTACCGTACTCTAAAGGAAATGTTGTGTTGATCAAAGCAGAAATAAAGTCACCTTTTAATCCTTGGCATTATAACTAAATGTATCTTTCTCCTTGAAACACTGTTTGCTAAATCAAATCCAAGGGAAATAAATTATAGACTAAAGACTGCTACAGATGAGATCTAAAATATTTTCCTAGATGAATAATTAAATGAATAGCTGGCTAGGACAGATGACTGCGAGAAATCCAAGGGGGAGAAGAAGAATTCCAGATACAGAAAGTGAATGCTTAACCAAGTACTAATTTTCAAAGCTAGAAATGAAATCCTCAGTGCTACAAAAACAACCATATACCAAAATGTTCTCAAAATTCATTCAACTTCTCAAATTCTGTTTTAATCAAACATTGGCTTAACATTGGAGTATTCCTATATATTTTCCAGGTTTTGATTCCTGTGGATTGGCTGTATTATCTGGTACACGAACTTATCTTTGTGTTTTAATATCAATCCATTAGTTTATGGCTCCAAAGGTAGAAAAAAACCTCGGATAGTAAAATGAAGGAAATAGTGAGAAAATGATAGATTGGAGAATATTTTGTTATTCCCAATTGATTGTGAAGTAGTGATGCTGAGTGATCCCATCTAGACACATTACTAATCCAAACACTATAGAGGAAAAATTGCCTGTATACACTAATAGAATTAATCTTTAGAATTTCTGTATTTTTATGTAATCTAACATTATTATAGTTTATTGTTTCCCATTTATTGCAAGAAATCTGTAAAAGTATAACTTTCGTTGCCACAAAAGGTTTAGTGTGCTAAGCTCTCAATTGAAAGTAGAGAAAAAATGTACAGATTTACAGATCTGGTGGTGTTTGAAATTGTGCACACAAGCTTACAATTCCAAATGTCTATCACACTTTTAACTCAAAATAATTTAATATTTTTTAAGTTATAAAAATCACATTTTTATACCAATTATGATAATTTTAAGTTATGATTAACACATCATTTACATATATAGTTGTAATTGAAAAACAATTAATAAAGGAATGGTATTACAGAAATGATAATAAAATTTGTTACTCATTTTCTCTCCGATATGTGTGTATGAGCGTTTGCATCCAGGGATACGCATGTTTTGGAATGAAGCATTCATCTAATAAGTTAGGAAATCTACTACCTAACCTTCGATATTAAGCAAGTTCCTTACATTGTCTAGATAATGTTTATTGAACAATCGTGCATACTCTCAGAAGTGGTTAGGTAACAATAAAATGTAAATATTTAAAATATTTGTGCCATCGCTATTATTTTTATAATGGGGTTTTTTAACTAATTGTGTTGTTTTTAATTCCACTTTGTTTTCACTGTATTTATCCTTCCTTAGATGTTCTGAAATTTGTTCCCTAATAATCAAGTATTATTATACTTAGTACTATGTATACACTAAGGCCTTTTCTTTTCTTGGTTTCTATACTACTACTACACTGAAATAACTCTTCATATTTTCTTTAATTATATCTTATTACACTTTTAATTTGCAATGCAAGTGAAATTTCCCTGTGAAAACCTCCCTGACCATGTAAAATTCTTCTCGTGTGCTCCTACTGTTTAATAGTATTTCCTTTGTAGTAATTTTCTGCTGTTGTAATCTTACAAATATTGTGCTATTGTTAATACAGTTTCCTCTTTATAAATAGTTCATATGAAACAGACTGGTTATTTGGGCTTCTTGTTATTTCTTTCTCCTTCCTCTCTTATAACATCTCATGTTAAGGGGGTATTAAATAGCTGTGAAAGGAAGGAACAAATGAATGAAGAAAGAAAGGAAACTAGGAAAGAAGGAAAGAAGAAAGGAGAGAACGAAAAAGACAAAGCAAGAATAGGGACATTGAGGGAGGAAAGAATGGATAGATATCAGGAACAAAAATGACAAAATAAAGCTTCCTGTTCATTTGAAGTACAACTGAGCAGACTTCACTGTCCTTTGATAACAGAGATGAGCAGTTTTAATGACTTTGTATGTATCATTTATTAACCTGGATTAATCAGTAGGACTTGTCAGGTAATCAGAGAGACTTCCTAAGCTAAGCAATAAAAGAAAGCTTTACATCCTGATCTCAGTAGTGTTTGAAAAGGAACAAATATGAGGCCTTTATTTATGTGGGTACCTTTTTTTTTTAAATATTGCTAGATCAGCTCTTTTTTCCCAATGTATATTTTATTGAAATTTGTGCATTTAATACAAAATATCTTAATCAACTTTCATAGCCATCCCCTATCTGCAGCCCCTCATAGTCGCCCCACCAGACTTCATGCATTCTATCATATAGTTTAAGACCTATTGAGTCAAATTTGTGTCATTGGATGTCCCTCAGTGCAAGTTCATCCATTGAAGTCTGTTCAGTCTATCCAGGGTCACTACTTGAAAGAAGATCAGCTCTCCTTCATTCAGCAGTAATCAGCTGACAATAGTTCCTTAGCGAAATCTGGCTTTTTGCCCATTTCCCCAGTATGTGGGTACATTTTAATAATGTGTACTGTTATTGACAGTAGAATGTTCACTGTATTAGATGAAACAGATTATTTTTTATGAGAAAGAATGACTTTAGGTACAAAGTTATCAAACTATTTGTTATACTCATTTTACTGAGAATGTTAAGGAAGATGATAGAGGTAAAAATGGTAGATGAAAACCATGGCACCCCCACATGTTTAGGAGTGCTGCTTCTTTGGAGGAGTGAGTTAGTTTTTAACACTGCTAGTAACAATTCAGGTGAATATTGACTCTTTTTGTTTATTTTTTTCTGAATGTGCTAAGAAACCACTTTTGGGTAAAAGTCCTTATTTGAGTTTTACCTTGATGCTGTTGCATTTATTTTCTTTTATTCCTTCCACAAATTGACAATCATATTTTAATATTCATTTAAAATTTTCACTTTCATTTATTGCTTTCTATTTGACTTAAAGCTTTATCTTCATTAATAATGACATCTGCATTTCTTTTAAAAAAATACATTACAATGTTGATAGAATGTAAACCAGGAAGTGGAGAGTGGATGATAGTTAGGATTAAAGTTGTATAATTTGTAGTTAATTGATAATCTGATTGAATAGAACTTGAGAAAGAGGTGTCACACTATGTAGCTCAATTCCTTCACATGGTTTCTTTCTATTTTAGGAATAATGTGACAGAGATGATTGCAAAGTGCAGGAAAGAAAAATCTCCCTGAGCTAAACCAAACCATATTGACTGAGTGTTGTGTCACTAGAAGCAGACATTCAGACTCCCTGATGTTTTAATTTTTGATTTAATTTTTTGATAATGCAGCACAGTTGCATCTCGGTCTCAGGAAAGAGGGAAAAATGACAAGCTAAACCATTAGGGGTTTTGTATCTATTTACTAGGTTTTTTTTTTGTCCTTTCTCAATTTTTAATATCCCAAATCTAGAAGCCTCCCTGGATAATAAAAGAAATGTGATTGGGTTATTATCTGTCAAAGATAAAATACACTGACTCATACAAAATTAAATCAAAGAGAATTGTAAAGCCTAAAATGATATCACTTTTCCCACATTCTCATAACCAAGGTCTCATTTGCTTTCCATATGTAAATATGCAGTTAGATACTCTATCTTTTATTTCCTGCACTCTGATCAATGTCTCTATGACCTATTGCTATGAAAACACATCTACTTCATGAACATTTGTGTGTTATAGAATGAAACAAATAGAAAGGTTGTTTTATTCCAAAAGAATTGAGTTGGACTTTTTATTTGTGTCTATTCATTATATACATTGTTAGGCTTCATAGGTACAATTTATTTTAAGTATATCCTGCATTTCAACTGTATTCATCTCCGTAGGCTCCCTTTCTATCTCGCTCCATTTTCTTTCACACTACTTTCCCTCTTTTCCCCGGTATCCCTTATGTTTTATGATTCTGTGTTATGTATAACAAAATCTAGAATGCAAAACCCTTCTCTTAAGCTTCCAATTGTTTAGTTTCAAAAAATAAGGGCTGGATAAAGGCTGAAGGCCTGAGTTTGATCCCTAGGATCCATACCAGGAAGGAAAGAATGGACTACTCCAAGTGTCTTCTGACTTTCATATGTAAGTACCTGCCACCAACCCCCAAAGACATAAAAAATAAATACGGTAAAATGTATTTGAAAATACCTGATGTGATGGCTCATTGGATAAGGGTGCTTGTCACCAATCATGATGACCCAAGTTCGAGGATGGGGAACCACGTGGTGGAAGGAGAGAACCAACTCCTGCAAATAGCCCTCTGCTCTCCACACACATGCTGTACTGTAGCAGGAGTGCACTCAAGAACACTCACATACATATAATACACGCAACACATATACATAAGATAAATAAATAAATGTAATTTAAAAACAAGGCCAACATTTATCTGCTCCAATTTTAACATTTTAACATCTGGTGTTTTCTTTATTTTTCTTACATTATATGTATTTATTTTTAATTATTTATTTAATAACCACATAATTAGAAGAAGCATTTCATTACAACAGCATTGATATATTCAATAACAATTTCCAGAGCTAAGATGCATCTCTTCAAAAATTGGCTGTAAATTTTTAGGTTTACAGGTGAATTAATACAGTTATACAATATTGTACTCAGTTGTTGTCTATGTATCAGTTTGAATCACTTGATTTTTAAAAATATTTTATTATTTTTTAATATTTTATTTATTATTTTTATTTTATGTGTATGAGTGTATTGTCTGCATGTATGTGAGTGCACCCGTGTCATGCAATGCTGTGGAGGTCAGAAGAGGGTTTCAGATTACCCTGGAACTGGAGTTAAGGATGGTTCATAGCCGCCATGTGGGTGCTAGGATACAAACCTGGGTCCTCTGCAAGAGCAGTCAGTGCTCTTTACCACTGAGCCATCTCTCCAGTCCTTAGTTATTATTTTTATTTTTTTATGTGTATGCGTGTACTGCCTTCATGTAGGTAAGTGCACCCATGTTGTGCAATGCCCTCAGAGGACAGAAGAGGCTGTGGGATTCCCTGGAACTGGTGTTACAGTGGTTAGCTGCCATGTGGGTGCTGGGATTCGAACCCTGGTCTTCTGCAAGAACAGCCAGTGTTCTTAACCGCTGAGCTATCTCTCCAGCCCCATCACTTGATTTTTTAACTTACATTCTTAGAATGGAAACTTGTGTGCTTTTAATGTTTGTATTTCTACCTATATTAACAGTGTCAAATGGCAATTAAATTTTTATTTTTATTTTATGTGTGTATTTTGATTGCATGTGTATATGAACCAATGCATGTGATGTCCATTGAGGTCAGAAAAGGGCATCAGATCCCCTAGTATTGGAGTTACCAATGGTTGTTAGCTACCATATGGGTACTGAGCACCAGAACCCAGTTTCCTGCAAGAGCAGTCACTGTTTTTAGTGCTGAGCCATCTATCCAGCCCCTTAAATGGAAATTTTATTATAGTTACTCTAAATACTGTTATTAGTTTGGGGATCAAATCTCTACAGACTGGTCGTAAGGAGATGGGAGCTATAGGAAAGAATAACAGCCAGTAATTAGATGCTCATATACAGAAAAGATAAAAATAAAGAAGTTTGATGTCTTGATTCTTCTGCATGTGACAACTCTAGTCAACCTTGTTCAATGCCTATGGTGTACTGTGAGTTGTGCACTGAGTATCTGTTGTAGATAGACATTATTTTACAGAATAAAGACCTAGGTATTTAGACCGCAGTTCCCTCAATGAAATTAAAATTTTTCTTTTGCAGATGTCAAGGCCCACTTTTAGTTTTTTCTCTATTCCATTGGCTGGCTATAATATAAATGTAATGTTGGTAAAATTCACTTTTCTTTTCATGAAACTGCTTATTCTACCGAAAGACTACTGTAACTCTAGTACATGTGTAAAGCTGAGTATTTTTCACTTGGTGAAAAAATTCAAGATATAAGTTAATATTAACATAAAACAACTTTTGACATTCCTTGTGTTTTTTTAAATCACCAGAGCACAGTCTGTATATTCATTTATAGCAAGATTGTTCAAACCCATGAGTTCAGTGTGGAATTTGTGTATGTGTAGTAGAAGACAAGTGATAGTAAGGCGAAGATGGTATTAAAAGGGGGTGGTATTTAAATGGGAGTGGGAGATGGATGGTTATACAAGAAACTATGAAAATAAAGAGGAAGAAAGAACTCAAGAGATGGAGTACCATAGGAGACAAGTATTATCAAGGGAGAAATGGGGGAAATGGGGGTACTTTAACTGGAGAGAGACAGAGAGGGAGAGAGAAGAAAGAGAGGAGAGAGAAGAGAGAGAAAGAGAGACAGAGAGAGAGAGACAGAGAGAGAGAGAAAGAGAATAATGCCTAGCTGGTAAAAAAAAAAGGGGGGGGGGAAGAATTGCATTAGTCCAAAAACCTACTGAATAATTACACATACAATAACTCTATGTAAGTCCATAAGTATAGCTGAAAACTGTATAACAAAAACGTTCCAGACAGGATGAACCTCCCTTTGAGTTTTTGGCCGGGGTAGTCCCAGAGACTTGCAAAATTACACAGGCCATTGCCACAGTCCTTGATTTGCCTCTCAGAATTTGAAGGTTAAAACAAAACATCCTTCTTACACAGCACTTAGAGCAAGAGAGCTGTAACTGACCTGGAAATTACCTCCCTGAAGGTTAGCTTTCATAGTTTTGGAGAACATTATGCATGCTGCTAAGGGAAAACATCAATTGATGGCCTAAGCTCAGTTTTAAGTCCTAATAACCACAACAAGAACCAGTACAGCAAACTATATTGGGGCAGTGTTGGCATTTTTATCTATCGGGTAATCAACAGCTACTTAATTGGACTTAAACCCCACTCAATGGGAGAGAACTCATGTGTGGTACTGTAAACATAAGCCAAACATACATGGCTGGAGAGGTCATAGATCTTAGAGAAAACATCAAGGCTGTCACATCCTTAGAAAATTATAATTTCTTACTGTGCGCTAAATATGAATCCTTATATTTACAGACAAGTATGCTAGTCACCACTCATCAAAGAAGCTTCTTTTGCAACAGAGGGAGACTATTACAGAGTCCCACACTGATCACATACAGATATTAAGTATCCAGGAAGTGCCCAACACTAAGTGACACATCTACAATGGAAACTCTACATCTAAGACTCATGGAACATAATGGAATAAGGGATATAGAGAATACTATTGCATCTCTCAACTCTCATCAATGAAGCTCCCTCATGGAACAGAGGACAATAAATGCAGGGCTTTGGGCCATTACGAAAGAGATTTTAAGAGCCACGTGACCAGGTGCATGGCCATATTGAAACAGAGTCTGATAGGCTTCTGCAGATTTTGCTCAGATAATTAAAAGCAATGGTGACAGCATACACAAGACTCGTGCAAACTCATGCAGATAGAATTCTAGCATAGAACTGTGGAAATGGGCAGCAGGAGCCATCCATAGCTAAAGAACTACTGGGAAGTTGATTACTACTGGGTGAGGAAGAGCTGATCTTCTTTAAGGGAGTGATTCTAGATAGGCTGACTAGACTTCAGTTGATGAACTTGCACTGAGGGACACCAGAAGATACTAACTTGACATAGTAAACCTTAACATAAATGGCAGAATGTGTGAAATCCCGTGGGGTGGAGGCTATGGTAGGGTACCTGTAGGGAAGGGGATATATTAAAAAGAGTAAGATATTGAGTATGAAATATAGAAAAATTAAATAAAAAATACATTAAAAATCATATAAAATGTAGAAAAATAAGTTCATTGTGGTTAAAAGTTAAGCCAAGATATATTTTTTATAATTAAGCCTGCTCTGTCTTCCCCATCACCATCACCACACACTTTCTTTATCATAATAGAAAAACAATAGTAGCGTTGGTGAAATGCCTTTCCTTCCTCCTCTCCCTAAGAAATTCTTATGTTGCTCTTGATGGATGGTGCAGCAAGAAAGCACTTAGCAAATTTTGCCCCTCAATCTTGAGCTTCCTATCTTCCAGAACTGTGAGACAGTAAATTTCCCTTCATTATAAGTTGTCCAATCTGATGCATTCTGCTGCAGCAGTGCACAGTGGATTTAGACACTTGGCTTTGTAGAGGAACACTTATTCAACCAATAGGAATGATCATGTTACATGGGTTACCTTCTGTAGTTAGTCAGGGTCAGGAAATGCTGAGACTGAATCATTGTGTTGTTTCCTAAGTTATTGGGAAAAAATTATCAAAAGCTTAATGACTTAGAGCAATAATAGTTTATCATCTTACTTTAGCGATCAGAAGTATCAAACGGGCAAAATCAAAGGGCTTGAAGATATAGCTCAGTGCGCAGCTTGCAAAGCAAGTACAATTCCTGACTTTGGCTCCAAGCACTAAGGAAAAAATGATTTTCAGCAGCATTGGAGGATCTAGAGTACCATATACTTCCTTCAATATTCAAGCCTCTAGAATTTTCCATACTCCTTGACCATTTGCTCTTCATCACTCTCACCTATGTTTCCATTGTCACATCACCTTCTTGTCTGACTTTGGCTCTCCTGCTTCATTCATATAGGTACTTTGCCTACCAGATAATCCAGGTAATATCCTTATTTTCAGAAACCTGAGTTTAATCTCATCTGAAAAGTTTTGAAAAACAACATATTCACAATTTCTGAGATGAAGGTGTCGATATGATTTGGAAGGATAGGTAGAAAATGCTTTAATAATTTCCTTCTTTGGGGTGAAATTCTCACAAATGCTTTGTTAGTCCTGCATCTCTAATTACTTACCTTCTTCATTTTTGCATAGGTTTTTTTGGTATAGTTCGATTTAGCAAGGAAAAACATGAATAAATGAAGTCATTTGTTCATATCAGAAAAGCTCTATTTTATTTTATCCATCTTAATCTACATTTATGATAACTTAAGAACTGATACTTTTGGCCACTGAATATTTCATTGCCTTCTCTGATAGTATCGCAGACTAAATTGCCCCTACTATCTAATACTCTTAAATCACCAAATGTTATTGAATAAAGACTTCTAACACAGCTTCTCTCATCTATTACATATCATACAGAATTAAAGTGGATCTTGGTATTACTAACTGGTCTTATTGTTGAGGATTAGAGAATGAGGCCCATAAGATATACTCCAAATTTATGTAGTTTTTCAGGTTTGTATAATCTTTTGCTCTAAACCTGGGCTATATTATTCAGGAATATTTTGCAAAACACGTATCGGGCTTGAACCTAGACATATTCATCATCATACTTTTGAATTTTCACCATACTTCTTTGTGATTTAAAAAATCAGTATTTCTTATTTCTAAATCTATCATCGACTCATTTATTAATTTATGATACCAGTTTCTCAAAATCTGTATAAATTTTGCTAAATGTAAAATAACTGTTTTTTATGCTTCTGTACATGTACAAGTCTTCTTGTTCTAAAAATATTTTGGGGGAAAATACAATGACAAGAACTAAAGTAAAAACTCAAATTTGCTATGAAGTAGTTCTAACTTGGTAAATGATTATTTATATGAAACACTGCACACAGTATTAGTATCCAATGGATGGTATGTACCATTTTAATATTAATACTAAAATAAATTTCATAGCCCCCATATACCATTCATGTTCTTTTCTTACTTTATTTCATGTCTTTTTTACTGTTGCGTTCTGCTCCTTCTTGATTGAATATGTAAAACGTCATCTCACTAAATTTGATACTTAAATCTTCTAGTACATCATTTTCCCATTTTCTTGGATGAGTACAGATGACTCAAATTTTATCTTCAGCTATGACTTCTTTGTTGAATATCAATTATCAAATCCTTGTGAGTATTTCCTGTGTGTAACTGGAGTTATTTCCACTTTCAGTCTTCCACATTATTGGATGCAGATACTAATGGTCTTCCCTGTTACAAATCTTTCATTGTTACAAATCCATTTAATAAAAATCCATGTTATAGTATGTAGTCCTTGGATTATTGTTTTTCACCTGCTAGAAAACTTCATTTCCTCCTTATATAAGATAAATATATTATTTGGATGACATTATATGCCCCCAGAATTTATGCCTAGATCCCATTTTAGTCTTTTTTAAAATCACAAACACCGTAGCATAGATTGCTACTCTAACTAGATTGATTAGCAAATCACTATTCTTTAAGCGTGCTTAGTTCTTTGAAATATACATGTTTTTATAACCATCACGGTATTCATTCAAAAATTTTCTACATTCTTCCCTGCTAAAATTTTAAAGATTAAGGGTCAACTCCCCTCACTGCAATGATGATTTCTTTCCCTAATATTTTCCCTTGGAAATTCAGTATTGCCTGTACTTAACATGAATTTAATATATATTCATTCGTTTGCATTTTTAATTAATACATTGTGTACTGGCTTTATGAAGTATTTATAAGTAAATCCTTGTATATAAATACATCATATTGACAGATACTGCAGGAAAATCTCAGTTATTTAAGACTTTGCATATGTAACATTAAGTTATTTCCACATTCGTAGTGGACAGGGTTTAAATAGTATCATCTAATTCTGATGACTTCAATTAATTTTGAAAAATGTGTTTCCTCAGTCAATCTGACAATATCTGGACTATAAAAACAATGTATTTATTAGTTCCTTTAAGGTTGCTGACACAAATAGTTAACAAAAGCAACTTAAGGAATGACACATTTAATTGGGTCTACTACTCATTACATCATGGCTAGGAAGCCATGGTGGTAGTAGTATTTAACTATAGTAACAACAGTGTAACAGGGCTTGATATATGTAATGGTAATCAGAATACAGAAAGCAATGAGTTGAATGGTAGGACTAGACTCAAACACTGTCCACAAGGAGCCACCTGTGCGAATAGACCTCCTGAAGTTTTCGGAGCTGCTCAAGGCAGTCTCCCCATCTGGTAAGTAAGTGTTTAAATGCACAAGCCTGTGGGAAACATTAAACATTCAAATCATAGCTGCCTGGCTGACATCTACAAATGATCTTCAAGGGTATGTGTTGCATTCAGTATTCTAGGATGCTTCTTAGTAGATGTGCTCTCAATGAGTCAGCTGCAAAATACTGCTTCCTGTAAAGACAAGTATAAAAAGGAGACATAACAGTGGGTCCACTGATCTTCAAAAAGAATGTTAACAATGGTATAGAGAATTGATTTCAGCTGTTCATATTTCCAGGAAAATTTGTTAAGCCCTGATTTTGGTACTAGTCCTGACTGAGGCATCTATTCACCTTATCAAGAAATATCATACTACTTCCCATCCTATAATACTGTATATATTCCTGATTTAGATTATGACAGTGCCATACATGATTCCCAATGGTTCATAAACATTTATGAATACTGAGACTTTTTTACAAGACAAGTACTTTTAATTAGTTAAGTTAGTGTGAGCAGATTTGTTGCCAATGTGTTAGATGAGTCGTCTTAAAGTTGGGAGAGGTATATTACCCAGTATATAGTACAGAAAGTCACCTGGGTGTGATTATACATGTATGAAAATACTTAATGAAGAAACAACAAACATTCTATTATAAATTCGCAACATAGGCTAATTTGCTACATAAAGGACAATTTTGTAATGATGCTAAGACAATAAATAGCTAATATGATTTTTACCCTACTCCCAACAGTATTATACCTACAGCTGTCTTAATTACTTTTGCCATTTCAGTGTTAGCCTATCAGACTCTTGAACACACAGTTTGATAGCAACAGCTGGACAACTGCTGGACTGTTGTGTGTAATTATGCTAGCAGATGGCTCTGACATGACAATTAGTCTTGAAATATGCAACATGCTGAGGATATGAATTTTGTCCAATATTTGCTTGTAGTTTTAACATAAGAATAATAAGGGACAAAATGTTACCATAAATGGGGACTGAAGTGAAATAATTAATGCAAGCCATTTTACAGCAATAAAATATCCTGATAATGGAATCATTTATTATATTTTCCAATTGATAATGATATCAATTCTATAATGAGAGCTCTGTAATGTTATCATATTTCACAATCCCCCTATGAAATTCTCAAGAGAAGAAATTTACAAAAAATGTATTTTTCTTCAAAATAAAAATTATACTCCAAAATTTGATTCAATTCATCAATTTTAAAAATATATACTTGTATTTAATCTGAGACAGCCAACCTGTAATGAAGAAACTCATATTAAGTGAAAGATTATTCAAGATATAATTAGGTTCAGGAAAATCTTTTTAAAATAAGATATTTATAATGAAATACTTGCTAGTATTATGACCAATTTTAGCTCAGTAATTTGAATACTTTTTCTGAAGTTACTAAACATCAGTAAATGAAAAAAAATCCCATTGGGTTTTATGGATATTTCTTTCTGAAATAAAAGTTGTTTCTCAACTATAGTTACTCAGTCTTTGTCAGTGAGTTCATCTTAATTCTCATGGTAGAAACACTCCATTATTGAAAAGCAAAGTATTGTAGTGAAAAGAGCAATAGTATAAGAGTCACACAGAAAAGGCTTCAATAATCTTGTTGATAATGAAACAAGATTGTTGAATTTCACTATTCTAATCAAGAAACTATTAACAATATTTTCTTTTTTCTTCAGTTTTGGTTTGATTGTCAAATGGAATAATACTAATCAAAGCACTGAAAAATATGAATAGTACTATATCGATTTATATGGATAATCAGTGATTCTCCTTCATTTGACCAATTCCTACCCTTAGGGCATGAACTATCCTTAAATCATTGCTTATGAAGAGAAAGTGATCAAAAGAGTTGAATTTCAAAGCATTTGACTCATTTTTATGCATTCAACAGTAGCTTCAATTGTGTCAAACATAAACCTGATTTTCAACTGTGAAATGTTTTATTTTTTAAAATATTTTATTTATTATTTTATGTGTATGCATGTATTGCCCGCATGTAGGTAAGTGCAACCGTGTTATGCAATGCCTGCAGAGGACAGAAGAGTCTATCGGATACCCTGGAACTGGAGTTACAGTTGTTAGCTGCCATGTGGGTGCTGGGATTCAAATCCGGGTCTTCTGCAAGAACAGTGAGTGTTCTTAACG
>NW_008355363.1:2274252-2281667 GCF_000622305.1 Nannospalax galili | reverse complement strand
TGTATTGCCTGCATGTGTGTAAGTGCACCCATGTCGTGCAATGCCCACGGAGGACAGAAGAGGCTGTTGGATCCCCTGGAACTAGAGGTACGGACAGTTGTTAGCTGCCATGTGGGTGCTGGGATTCGAACCTGGGTCTTTTGCAAGAACAGCCAGTGTTCTTAACCTCTGAGCCATCTCTCCAGCCCGAAAATGTATTTTATTTTATTTTATTTGTTTTATTCTATTATTTATAGGCCATTTGAGCCTGTAGATGTATATAATCACAGATGGAACAACAAAAATTATGTAATATAATATCTTATTTGTATTACAGTTTGGGTGGAAATATATAGAGTAAGAGAGAGTGTGTGTTCTGAGGGAAATATTTGGAAAGGCTTACTTATTTTTGCCCTAAACTGCCCCTGGAAATTTTCAGTCCCGTAGAATCTGAGAGTTCTTTTTTGTAAAATTTAAATGAATTTTTGTGTATTTCATGCAGAAAATATTAATCAGTCTTAATCATCTTTATACTCCCTTCATCACTGGCCCCTTCCCAGAACAACCCCCCCTACTGGAATTCACACATTCTGTCATGTGTTAAAGCCTATGTCCAGTTAGTATCCCCAGACATCCCTCAGTGCAAGTTCATCCTTTGGGATCTAGGCAGCCTATCTAGGGTTCCTCCCTTTACAAAGATCATCTCTTCCTCATCCATCAGTAATTAACTGCCAATAATTCTTTGACTAAGATTGCAGCTTGTTGCCCGTAACCACGGTTCTGTGCTGGGTTTTTGTCTCCTTGAGTTTGCATGGGTCTTGTGAATGCTGAAAATATTTCTGTAGATTCAGATGAGCAAGGTCCCAGGAGCTTGTAGGACTCTATTTCCATATGTTCATGCACCTCCACACTGGCTCTTATAATTTTTCTGCTGCCACTTTTGAAATGGCCCCTGAGCCCTGGGTAGGTAGAGGTGAATATAAGTATCCCTGTTCAAGGACCAGCATTCTGCAGACTCTTACTCTCTGCACTTTGGCCACTTGTGATTTTTTTGTGTTCTTGGCCCTCTGTTGCATGAAGGAGCATTATTAATGAGAATTGAGAGATGCATTAATGCTCTCTTTACCTCTTGTTCTATGTTCCCTGAGCCTTAGGTGTAGAGGTTGCATTGTAGATGTGCCACATAGGCTTGGGCAATTTACAGACAATGTCTGTTTGTGACCAGTTGTGGAACTCTGTAATAGTCTCCTTCTTTTGCAAAAGAAACTTCTTTAATGAGTGGAAATTGGGATACTTATCTCAAAATATAAAGACCCATACTGCCGTCACCGCCAGTGGCGGCTGCTCCTCCATTCTTGCGGATGTTGCTCCTTCATCATTCTCACGGGCATCAAGGCTGCTCCTCCACTCGCCCTGGGCTGAGGCCTGTCTTCTGCCTGCCCTGGGCTGAGGCTGCTCTTCTGCTTGCCCTGTGCTGCCTCCTGTCATCGCTGCTTCTGCACTGTCCCGGGTCCCAGGGCTGGTGAAGAGACTGTGTCAGCGGAGCCACATTCAGACACAGGAGACCAGGTTCAGTGACACAAGTCTGGTTTATTGCAAGAAGGCACAAGCTTTTATTGGGGCAGTGGTCCAATCACAGCACAGCAAGTAGGATACCTTATTAGCATAACAAGTTTAGTGTCCTATCACAGTACAGCAAGTAGAATACCTTATTAGTATAACAGACTTAGCATCCTATTAGCATAGCAGACTTAACATCCTATCACAGAACAGAGGGTAGGATGCCTCATTAGAATACTGGGTTTAAGATTACAGAGCCTGGATTCCTGGAAACCACGTGACCCTGACAGTTGCAATATCACCTTAGGCTCAAGCCTGTCTCCCACACCATACTTTCCATACAGTAAGACAATATTTTGTCTAGGGTTGTGACAGCCTTGGGGTTTTCTCTAAGACCTAAGACAAGCTCTAACAATGTGTATTTCGTTAGGTTTACAGTCTCAAACATGAGTTTCCTCCTATTGAGTGGCCTGGGGTTTATGTTCAATTAGGTAGCTGTTGATTTCCCCAAGATTAAAGTGCCACTACCGCACCTATGTACATTGTCATGACAGTCATTGAGGTCGATAATAGGTCTTGAAACTGGGGTTGTAGCATGAATTTATGTTTTTCATTAGCACGTTGCATAGTACTATCCAAAGCAATGAGAGCTATCCTTCAGGGGAGGTGGCTTCGTGATCAGTTCCAGCTCCATTACTCCAAATCCTGTGTCCAAAGTATATCCTGTCTTCAGCAATAGGGACTTACCATCAATTTCTGGGAGGCAATCAAGGACTGTGGCAATAGCCTGTGTAAGTTTTGGAATCTACTGTACTATACTGGCCAACAACTTAAATTAAGTTTTCTCCTGTTTGGCACTTTTTTAAAGTAACTTTCAGCTATGTACATGGACTCCTGTAGAGATAGTGTATGTATAATATGCCAATAGGTTTTTGGACTAATATGATTCACTCTGGGTTTTTATACTAGCTATGCAGTATTTATCTCTTGCCTCTCTCTTTCTAACCTTCCTCCACACTCTCCCACTTTAAAGTATCCCCATTTTCCCTATTTCTCCCTTGATAATACCAGTATCCTATTCTCCCACCTCTCTTGAGCTCCTCCTTGCCTCTTATCCCCACAATTACTTGCATAACCCCCCATCCTATTTAAATAGGCCCTTTTAATCCATTTCTCCCTTAGTCACACTTGTATACTACTTTTATTCTCTCTCAGATTCCTTCTGTCCCTTTACCCCCCTGGCTCCTTCCATTCTCCTGATATATATATATATATATATATATATTCAAATATAAGGATTTGGTACTAAGATAAACAAAGCAGGGAGAATACAGGCCATTTTCTTTTCTGAGTCTCTGTTACTTCACTTAGTATAACAGTTTCTAGTTCCATCCATTTACTTGCAAATTTCAAGATTTCATCTTTCTTTACCTTTAAGTAGAAATCCATTGTGGAAATGTATCACATTTTCATTATCCACTTGTCAGTTGAGGGACACTGAGATTGCTTCCATCTCTTAGCTATTGTGAAAATAAAGCAGCAACAGACATGGATGTACAAGTATCTCTGCAATAGGATGAGTTATTTGGGTATATGCCAAGGAGTGGTATAACCAGATCAAATGGTAGGTTCATTTTTAGTTTTTTAAGAGTTCTCCACACTGCCTTCCATAGGGATTACACGAGCTTGCAGTCCCACCAGAAGTGAATGAGTGTTCCCCCTTCCCAATATCCTCTCCAGCATTTGGTATCATTTGTTCTCTTGATGTTAACCAATCTGACTGTGGTAAGATGAAATGTTAAAGTGGTTTTAATTTGCATTTCCCTAATTACTAACGATGATGAACACTCTTAAAGATGTTTCTTAGCCATCTTTGTTTCTTTTTTTGAGAACTCTTTTCAGATCCTTAGTCCATCTTTTAATTGATTCCTTTGTTTTCTTGATGTTTTGTTTTGTTTGAGTTCTTTGTATATTTTGGGTGTTAAAACTCTGTCAGATGTGTCACTGGTGTAAACTTTCTCCCACTTTGTGGGTTTTCTCTTCACTTCTTTGCCTGTTTCTTTTTCTGTATAGAAAGTTTTTAGTTTAATGACGTCCCAGTTGTTGACGGTTGACCTTAGTCCCTGAGCAACTGATGTCCAATTTAGAATGTTCTTGCCTACAAATAGACACATAGATCAATGGAACTTAATTGAAGACCCAAACATGAGTACATAAAATTTCAGCCATCTGATATTTGACAAAGGGGCCAAGAACACACACTGGATGAAAGACAGCATCTTCAACTAATGTTGTTGGCAAAAGTAGATCTCCACCTGTATAAGAATGAAGCTAGACCCTTATCTTTCACCTTGCACAAAAGTCAACTCCAAGTAGATCAAAGACCTCAATGTGAAACCTGAAACTCTGAAACTGTTAGAAAACTTTGGTGGTAAACTAGGAGTCTTGGTGTTCTTGAAGGTCACATACTATAATTATAATCTCTTTCTTGGGGATGGAGACATGGCTCAGTGATTAAGAGCACTGGCTGTTCTTGCAGAGAACAAGGTTTTAATTCCTAATGCCGACATGGCAGTTAAAACCTGTCTGTAACTCTAACTCCAGTTCTAGGGGATCCAATGACTTTTTCTGACCACTGTGTGCATTGTACAACAAGGGGGACCTTGCATACATGCAGGCAATACATTCATACTCATGAAATAAAAATAATGAAAAAGTTGTTTTTAATTTCTTCTCAATGACAAACTTTCAGATGGTTAAAGGATGGTTTCTAGACTGCCATATTTTCCTAACTATTGATCAATCATATATTTTTTTTCATGGCACCTTTTTGTTGAGACTGCTGGACAGAGCCCATCTAGCTGGATAAGCTAGCCAGATCCTTGGAATCACCATACACCTGATTTTGGACCAGCCTCAGTCCTGTCACTTGAGGGTTAAAGTCTTCTCTGAGAAGTAGTCAGAACCAGCCCATCTTGCTCCCATGGGTACTTCTTGGGCCTCGGTCCCTTCCTTCTGAGTCTGCCTGGGAGTGCATGATTAGCTAGGTGAATTAGCCAGATATGATGGGTCACCATTCCTTCTTTGGGGATGAGCCCAAGCCTCTGCTCCAGGACTCACATCTTCTCTGCTTAGCTTGTTAAAAACATCCCAGTTGATCCCTATCATCCCTTGCCCTGCTGGAGAGCTCCTGAGTAGCCTGCCTGGATGTATCTGGTCCTTCAGATGAAAACTCAAAAGAGAGAACCTGAAGCACAGACCAGCTAACTATTCATACTTTAATAAAAGCAACCAAGCTACATCAACAATATAAATAGAATCTAACTTGAAGTCCAAAAGGCAGGCTTGAATCTCATATCAGACACAACACCAACAAAGGAAATCAGTATGCCCAGACCACAGTGATAAAGAAAAAATAAAGAAAAACAAGATAATATGTCCCTACCAAGGCACATCAGTCTATAAAAGTCATCTACAATGAGAATTACCTAAAGGAACTCCAGGACACAGAATTTAAAAGAATAATCATAAAATAATCATAAACATGATCAAAGAATTCAATAAATTAAAAAAAAAAACAGAAATAACTCAGAGGATAAAAGTAAACTCCTGACTCAACTTCAAGAAAATGTACATTGATAAATGAAATGACAAAGACAGTTCAGAATATGAAATGTGAATTTACAAAAGAGAAATACTGAAGAAAATTCAGGCTGAAATGCAGATGGAATTGAAAAAGTCAAGTCATTTTGAAATGACAGGAAAAAGCCTCATCAACAGAATGAAATGGAAAACCCGGAGTATCAAAACTGTTCAGCTCCTGCCCCTAGGTTCCAGAACTGTGATGTAGGAGGTGTTAGCTAAAATAAACCTTTTGTTGACCAAGTTGGTTTTGGTCATTGTTTTTATCACAACAATATAAAGAAACTAGGCACCTAATGTTGGTGTGAATGTGAGGAAGAGGGAACCCCCATTCACTGCTGGTGAGATTGCAAACTGGTGCAACCACTGTGGAAATCACTATGGAGAACTCATAGAAACCAAAAAATAAATCTACTGTATGATCTGGTTGTACAACTACTTGGCATATACTCAAAGGAATCATCCTACTACAAAGATTCTTGAACAGCCATGTTTGTTGCTGTTCTTAGCTCACAATAGCTAAGAAGTGGAAAAAACATAAATGTCCCTCAACTGATGAATGGACAATGAAAATATGGTACAATTACACAATGGAGCTCTACTCAGTGGTAAAGAAAAATGGAATCAGGAAATTTTAAGGTAAATGGATGAACCTAAAAAACCTTACACTGAGAGAAGTAACACAGGTTAAGATAAAGGGGTGATGTTTTTTCTCTGTTATTTGTGTATCTTAGCTCCAGATACTTAAATGTGAGTACATATACTGATGTAACCACAGAAACTAGTAAAATGGAAAGAAGCCACAGGTGTGAAAGGTAAGAAGGAGCTGAAGACAGGGGGACAGTAAGAGACAGTTGTTATTCAGGAGGAAAATGGGAAAAGGAGGGGTACTTGAACTGGGGGATTAGAGAGAGTTATACAGAGGGACTGGGAAGAGAAGTAAATAACACTTAGATGGTGTGGTAAACCAAAAGGAAATATATTAGTTCAAAGTCCTACTGAAGCATACACATGGTAAACACACACATATGCATATATATATGCATGTGTATAATGAAGGCTGTATAACAAAACCACAGTGCCAGGCAGTAGAAACCTCCTTTCTACTTGTAGATTTTCAGAGTACAAGAAACTCTCAAAACAGAACAGACTAGTGCTAGAGCCCTTGAGTACTTCCCCGAACCTGAAGGTAAGATCATATTGCTGAAACTAGGCCACACTCTGAATCAAGAACTTGGAGCAATAGAGATGGAACCAACATAGAAGCCTGCTCCCTGAAGACTAGCTCTCTTAGTGTTAGAGAATACTGTGCATGCTGCCAAGGTAGAGAACCAATCAGTAGTCATATTCAGCTGTAAATTCTAATAAACAATGACTGGCAGAAAACTGTTGCTGTTGGTGCAGAGGTGGCACTTTTATCTTGTGTGTAATGAGCAGTCTCTAAAGGAATGTAAAGCTCTATCTCTGGGACGAAACCCATGTGTGGTACTGTAAACATAATCAAATACACATGGCTGTGGTTAGCTGTCATAGATCCTAAAGGAAAAGCTAATTTTGCCACATGCTTTGACCAACATAATTTCTTACTATATTCTAAATATGTATCTTTGTATTTACAGATAAGTGTACCTCTCCCCACTCATCAAAGAAACTTCTTTTTGCAACAAATGGAGAGTATTACTGAGTTCCACAACTGGTCAAATGCAGAGAATGCAAGTATCTGTGAGATGCTTAGCCCTGAATGGCCCATTTTCAATGCAGTCTCTGCACATAAGGTGAATGTATCACTGAACAACCACCAGAGACGTTTCCTTATGCATCTGATGGTGATTAACACAAAACAGGAGGCCATAGAGTGTGTAGCCATGACTGGGACACCAAATTTAAACCTCTGCCTCCCAAGACTCAGGGACCATTGAGGAAGAAGAGGCAGAAAGATTTTAAGAGGTATTGTATGACCACAAGGAAATAAATTTTTCCAGACAGCTGGTCAGTTGCCATATGAACTCATAGCAATGGTGACAGCATGCACATTTCACATGTAAGCTCAAGCCAAGCAAAGAAATCCCAACCAAACATAATGAACTTTTAGCAAAAATAGTTGATGGGAGGGGGTGATACCGTCTCTTGCAGGATTGGGGCTCTTGGTAGGTTAAATAGGCTTCAGTTTACAGACTCACTCTGATGGATATTTGGGTACAAATCAGTATATATATATATGGATATTTGGGTAC
>NW_008355363.1:2234092-2274183 GCF_000622305.1 Nannospalax galili | reverse complement strand
ATATACTAAATTGTGTGGGGGTCATTGTCAGGCAGTGCAGGTAGGGAGGGGATCTAAATACTACCAAATTATTTTGTATGAAATTTGCAGAAATTCAATGAAAAATCTTTGCAAATTTTGTGCTATATATATTGATCATTTTCAAATCCCTCCCCTATGACCACCCCCACCTTAGTACTCCCCTTCTCTTTCATGTTGTGTATGATTTTTTTAGAAGTCTATCAATCTAATTTACATCCCCAAATGCTCTTGGGTATGCTTTCTTGGACTGGAACCTGGTCAAACTACCCTGTGTTAAAACAAAACTGAATCTCTCCCAACACCTATTAATTGTCATTAATTCTTCAGCTAAAGCTGGATCTTCTTTCCTACCTCCTCTCTCCATGCTGGATTATTGTCTGGCTTTGGTTTACACAAGTCTTTTGTATAGTGTCACAAATGTTGTGGGTTCATATGTGCAACTACTCTGTTGCATATGGACAACACGGTTTCCTTGTACACTGCCACCATTTCTGGTTCATACAATCTATGTGTTCCTCTTCCGCAACAACTGCTGAGCCTTGGGATTAGAGGATATTCTGTAGGTATCCTATTTAGGGCTGAGTACTCCACAATCTCTTATTCTCTTTACACTGACCAGTTGTGTGTCTCTGTGTTAATCATGATCTACTGTAAGAAGAAGCTCATCTGATGAAGGTTGAGAGATGCACTAATTTATCAGTAAAAAAATCTGTCATTATAAATCAAGTTAATACTTTTCCATTTAGCAGAATAATAGTAGTAGATTCTCCCCTAAGGCCTCAGACCTGTCTAGTCACAGGTTCTTGGCTTTGGTAACAGGTCTGGGTATGGGCTTCTTGTGAATTGGGCCTTCAATTTGATCATAAAGTGGTTGGTTACTCTAATAACATTTGTGCCATTATTCTACAAGTCAGCAAATCTTCCTAGGCCAGGCTTATTGTAGTTCACAGTGTTTGCAGCTGGTTAAGGCTAATGTTTACATTTCTCTTCTCATAGCATGCATAGTACTTTTTTTTACTATGGAAACTACCCAGTGGAGATGAAGTTTCCAGGTTGCTACCAGTTTGATTTCTCCTTCTTTGTTCTATGACTCACATATATAGTGTCATCAGCAATAGGACCTTACTGTAAAGTTCTGGTACGTAATCAAGAGAAAAGACAATAGCCAGTAGTGTTTAAAGGTCTATAGGATCCCCCACTCAAATCAACAGTTGCAGAAGGAGTCTGCGTCAGTAAGCTATTTATTTGCTAGCTCATGGTGTCTGATAAGGGCATTGTCCCTCCACTATAGGATTACTCAAACTCATTTTATATTGTATGTGTGTATATTTAAAGAAGCTTCCATATTAGTAGGTTTCCATATGACTTTTTCAAAGATTGCCAAATTTATCTATCCTCATACCCACTTATCTGTTCTTGCTTCCTACTCCTGGCTCTATTTAATCCTTCCTCTGATTAAATATTATTATTTTTTCCTTCAAATGGCTTCTATGGTCACCACCAGCACTGGCCACTCTTCCATTCTTGTGGGTGCCACTCCTTCATTCTCATGGGCGTCGAGGCTGCTCCTCCACTTGCCCTGGGCTGAGGCTGCTCTTCTACCTGCCCTGGGCTGAGACTGCTCTTCTGCTCGCCCAGTGCTGAGGCAGCTCTTATGCATGTCTGGTGCTGAGACAGCTCTTCTGCTTACCCTGTGCTGCTTCCTATTGTTGCTGCTTCTGCCTGGTCCCGGACCCCAGGGCTGGTGAGGAGACTGTGTCAGTGGAACCACATTCAGACACAGGAGACCAGGTTCAGTGACACAGGTCTACTTTATTGCAGGAAGGCACAAGCTTATATAGGGGTAGTGGTCCAATCACAGCACAGCAAGTAGAAAACTTCACTAGCATAACAGGTTTAGTGCCCTATCACAGTACAGCAAGTAGGATATCTTATTAGCATAACAGACTTAGCAGCCTATTAACATAACAGACTTAACGTCCTGTTAGCATAATAGCCTTAACATCCTATCACAGAATAGCAGGTAGGATGCCTCATTAGCATACAGTGTTTCAGATTACAGAGCCTGGATTCCTGGAAACCACGTGACCCTGACAGTTGCAATATAACCCTAGGCTCAAGCCTGTCTCCCACATCTCCCCCTTTTTTTATTTTTAAAGGTGAGGTATAGTTTAGAATATATAGCATATTGATATCAATCCAGATACATCAAGGCAAAGGTCATTATATAGGCCCCTCCCTCAAGATGGCGAGCTTCCTTAAGAGCAGGTTGTGCCATGTCAACCAGTGGGAGGTGAGATTCTTTGTCTCGGCATTGTTGTCCCCACCTCAAGGGTCAGAATAATGGACTGTGCCTGTCTTAGGTTGTCCCGTCTCTGGATCTTACCCGTCATTGACTACTAGCCCTCGAAGGGTGGGTCCCTTTGTGTGTTTTGGCAGAGGGGGAGGCAGTATTCCAGCACTGGCTAGTTTAAAGGCCTCCTCAGGTGTCAAGAATTTGTTGGAAATCATCAGAGGCCAATTATAAGTTGGTAAGGGCAAGGAACAGTGGGTCTTTGTTTGCAGAGACATGCCTGGCAAGATTTGGAGGTGGGGCAACAGGTAACTGAACAAGCCTTAAAAAAATTAACAATGCAGGGTCCAAAAATCAGGAGAAGGCTTGACCAATCAAGGCAGACAGAAGTGTGGTACATCTGTAGTTCAGGGAACCATTGGTCAGGGGGTGTAGATTTTGATCTGGAATTTAGCTCCTTTTCATTGGCTACATTCATACTCCATCAAGTAAGGTTGACAGGTTAGTGGGGGTTAAGGGGAGTTGCTAACGTTCTGGAGTTACAATACTGATAACACAAATAATAAGGAACATAGACACAGGTTTTTCTCTAGACTGAGGACTTAGCTATTGTCTCTGTCTGTGGAGTGAAATGTTCAAGGTCACCCTAGGTTGGTGGCTTTTGTTGTCTGTGACATTGGGTCAGTCTCTCAGTGGTTGAGAGGTGTGTCCCTTCCTCCAGGGTCAGGGCTGCCATCTCCAGGGTCAGTGGTTGTGGAGGGAGGTTTTCCATCGCAGGCAATTCTGATGTTCTGGGCTGGGATCCAGATGGGGGCTGGAACATTATCTGGAAAGACACAAGCATAGCCTCGCCCTTGTGTTAACAACAGGTGTCAATAATATGATGGATATATTTGAGCTTGCCAAAAGGAGAAAAATGAGTGGCATCCATTTGCCATATCTTATTTGGGCTGAGACCTCTAGGGAGGCTCCCAGTGGGTTGTAATGTCCCCAGAGGTAGAAGAGGGGCACAAAGGGGCAGGCACAGACCAAATGTTTACGGCTCTGAACATGGATCGCGCAAAGCCACACTTGTTCAAAGTAGCAAGGTGGTCCCTGTGCCTGGGCTTGTGGGGTTTCAAAAGTGCCATTCCCTACCAACACATCAAACCCAGTGTTTTGGACATTGGCATATCTATTGTGCTTTGCCTGTTGTGCTCATTCATCCTGATAAGCAGCCTTCCATAAGAGAAAATCACCTCCATGTAGACAGGCACGGGCAATATTCTGCCAGTCATAGGGAGTATTGTCTGCATGGCTGATTGTATCTAATAGCTGACCAAACCAAGGGGAATGAATGCCATCCTCAATGGCTGCCTTACACAGCTTTTTTTAAGTATCATGAGAATATGGACTCCAGACATTAGGGTTCTGTAGTCCCTGATTTACAGTAACCAGGAAAAACTGTGGAAAATCACCCATTGTATCATAGGAGAAGGTCCTAGGTGGAAGGGGCTTCCAGTCCTCCTCTGGAAGGGAGGGGTGGATGGACTGGGGGGGAACTTCTTTAGAGCTAGTGCAAGATGGCGGAAAGTAGCCATCACCTGGTAATGGTGGAGCTGAAGCTGCCTTAACTTCCTGTTTTTCATCAAAGCCAATACAAATGTTGGAGGGTAGCCACCACCCCGTAATGGCGGGGTAGGGGCCATCTTGACTTCCTGTTTTTCATCAGGGGGCCCCTTGGACCCTAGTTCATCATTTTTTACCTCATTATAAGCAGTCATTGTTTCTGCATCAGAAGAGAAATCAGTTAGTTTGGTTTTGACCAGAAATGCCTGGGATAGGCTGTCCCCACTATCCTGTTGCTTTATTTGTTTATCTATGGTTTTTAATATGAGATTATTCTGCTCAAGGGCATTGGGGGGAGCTCCCCAAACCAAAGCCAGAATGGCCATCACAATGGGGTAGAACAGTCCAGATAATGGACGCCCCTCCCTGACTTCTCTCTTTCTAGCCATCAATAGCACACAAGCCCATTGTTCCAGATCCCAACACCAAGGATCTGTAAACCAAGGAGTAAGAGCTAGCACTTCATCTAATACCTTAGTTACATCCTTCTCTGTTACCCTAATTTGCCTACTCCTGAGGAGAGAAACCAGTGCAGCAGTGTGGGGGCCGGCAACACCTGGATGACTATTCCCCATATTGGAGGTCATTCACCCTGCAAGATGTACCCAGAAGGACTTGGGAGCTATTCAGGAAGACTATCGGCAGAGACAGGAACGACATGCCAAACTGAAGACCGTGAGCCAGAAGAACGAAAGCAGCAAGCACCCACAGAAGGATTACTGGCAAAAAGGGCACCGGATGCTCAAAGTGTTACATCCCAAGTGTTACAGCCTCATGGGGTCAGACTTTTCGAGCCCCAAGCTGGGTGCCAGCTGCAGTCATCACCAGTGCTGGCCACTCCTCCATTCTTGTGAGTGCCACTCCTTCATTCTCACGGGCATTAAGGCTGCTCCTCCACTCACCCTGGGCTGAGTCCGCTCTTCTGTCTGCCCTGGACTGAGGCTTCTCTTCTGCTCGCCCAGTGCTGAGTCAGCTCTTATGCTCACCTGGTGCTGAGACAGCTCTCTGCTTACCCTGTTCTGTCTCCTATCATTGCCGCTTCTGCCCAGTCCTGGACCCCAGGGCTAGTGAGGAGACTGTGTCAACAGAGCTGCGTTCAGGCACAGGAGACCAGGTTCAGTGACTCAGGTCTACTTTATTGCAGGATGGCACAAGCTTATATAGGGGTAGTGGTCCAATCACAGTACAGCAAGTAGGATACCTTATTAGCATAACTGACTTAACGTCCTATCACAGAATAGCAGGTAGGATGCCTCATTAGCACACTATGTTTCACATTACAAAGCCTGGATTCCTGGAAAGCACATGACCCTGACAGTTGCAATATGACCCTAAGCTCAAGCCTGTCTCCCACAGTTTTCTATGTTCCACAAACAGTTCATAGGGACATTTTGACAGTTATCCAGAGGAGACCCAAAAACACCCTAATCTTGCACAGTGCCTCATCTTAGAATAAACCAACCTTAAAAATTATTATGGAGTCAACAAAACTAGAAAAGAGTTGGTATTGAACAGTATAGAAGAACTCGATGATAATACTGATGTTTCAACCCTAAGTCAATGGAATACATGAAATTAAAGTTTATTGAAGCCATCACACATATGTGCACACACACACACACACACACTAACAGGAGGATGTGTCAGAAAACGGAAATAAAAATTACATGAGATTGAGAGGAAGAAGTCAGAAAAAAGAATTGGATCATATGTTGCATTGAAAGAGATGGAAAGAGTTAAATAGGAAAATGACAAAGTTAAGATGAACAACAAAAAAAGGCTTCTGGGCTAGAGAGATGGCTCAGCAGCTAAGAGCACTGATTGCTCTTGCAGAGGACCCAGGTTCAATTCCCAGCAACACATGGCAGCTATGAACCATCCTTAACTCCAGTTCTAGAGGAATCCAAAGCCCTCTTCTGACCTCCACAGCATTAGTATTGCACAACACTGGTGCAATGCAGGCAACATACTCTTGTACATAAAATAAAAATAATAAATAAAATAAAAAAATAAAAAAGGAGAAAAGGCTACTGAGTTTTTAAAATAGTGACCTTTGGGTGTCAGAGAACATTTAGTTGGCCTGACATGGAAACAATTTACAGAAGCATCTGAATAATCGTCTTGGAAGCATAGATTTTTCTGTGACAAATTTCTCAAGAAAGAATTGAAAGAAAACATTACATCTTGAAAGGGTACTTGGATACAAAAGCTTATTTATTACTTGGCAAATGAGAAGAGTACAAATTTGTTATTATAATGAAGGGGAAAGATCTGGTATGAAGTGAAACAGAAAATAAAATATAGGAAAAGCTTGACCTGAGGAAGAGAAATCTGGTGCTTCACAGAAGAAAAGCAAAATGTTTTCTATGAAAAGAGTAGAAAAAAACACCAAATTTAAAATATAAAAGGGAAAGACTGAACGAAATCATGTTATTTCAAATCAGTCTATCTTTTAATCATGCTTGTCAGTAAGTAACTCAAATGGAACTAGAAATGTGTTTATAGAGCAAAGGAATTTGTTCTGAACATGTTTCACATTGTTTTAAGTTACCAATATCAGCTGTTGTTTTCTAATAAAAAGATAAGATTAAATTGTTCTAATCAAAATTCTTAAAATTATATTCAACTTGGTTCTAAATATTAAGATACATGTATTACTTAACTTGTTAATAAATCCTTTAATCACAAGTTTTAAAAATCTAGGACAAAAACTAATCTTTGATGAATATTAACTATTGCTCTAAGACACTGAAACCAAACATCATTTTTCCATCTTTCAATATTTCCTTATGTCTCCTAGACTATTTTGACCAAGTTTATCTTAGTTGATGAAATGTATACCTAATTTACAATCAATAAAATATCAGAGATATATAGTTATGTTGTGATACAATCCATTTTAAAGCAACATTTAGGACTGAGCATATAATATTCCTTTTTATCCACAAAAATATTTCTTAACATCTTTTATTGAGCTTTTAAAATTTCATCCATTTCCAGCTCAAATCCAGACCCACTTCCCTCATCCATGCCTCCCTCTATCCCCCCACTGAACCGTATGCATTCTGCCATACATGCTGAGTCCTATTCATTTAGGTGTTTGTACCCAAATGTTCTTCAGTGTAAATGCATCCACTGAAGTCTAGTCATCCCGTCTAGTGGATGCATGTACAAAATATTTTTTAAGTTTCTTGATAACTAAATCACCCATAGTTTATTTTGAAGCAATAATTGATAGATTTTTACTACGATGGAACATAAAATTTCCATCTTATATATGTGAATATAATTTTCATTCTGTCACCATTGATATATATGCTTCTATATGCATTCACATATATTCCAGCAACATGATAAGGATTTGTTATTCACAAATGTTGTAAATAGGCTTTTGTGAGTCAGAATAATACTTTTGTTTTACTTAACTTGTATAAATTAAGTAAGTAATTTTATAAGGCCATGATTTTTTTTTCTTTGTTTCAGAATACTTGTACGTGAAAATCTTTGAATATGTGTGTTTTTTATACAGTTCAAACCTTTGTTGTGTGCTAAGATTTCTAGGGATAGAGCTAGATACAATATGTAAATGAGCACACCCTTATAACTCTATTTCTTTCCCTCCTCTATTAAGGAAAAAATTGATGTCAATTTAATTCTCTTAGCTCTCAAAAAATGGCATTCTTTATGACACAACTAGTAATTATATTCTATTGTTTAAGATACTATTATTATACTAACGAAGAGTTGTGGGCATAAAAGAGTGTTGTGGTCATGTCTGAAATCCCTTGAGAGAACAAGTTAAATAAAAATAGCCTTCTGCAAACAATAAAGGATATTACCTAAAAACTCAGTGTAAAGTTATCTTGAAGGGCTATGGAGTCATATTCTCAAGATGAAAGTGTTAGAGTCATGCTGACTCTATAGACGTGTGACTAAATGATACAACACCTGAGCGATTATAAGTCCCCCAAACTATTGTTCTAACTGGATGAGAGCAATGTACTATACATAACAGGTTTTGTTCAGCTGTGCAAAATAACCTTTCCGTAAAAGTATGCTCACAACAAAGGATGTTTCTGGAAAGACCTTTCTAATGGCATAAAAATAATGAAGCATTTTGTGATAAAATCAAAGCATCCCAATATATTTCAAGTAGAAACTATAGAAATTCCTGGTTTCTGGTTTCTTAGTTACTCCATGATTTGTAAACAATCTTCATGTATTTCAAAGCTCCTGTTTACAGATGTCATTTGTCAGCCATTTTATTATAAAATGGTTCAGGATTGCTTATCTGAAACAGAAGATGTTTTGTTTTCTAAGCAGTTACTAATGTTTCAGTTATAAGAATGTGACTATGGTAGCTCATATATAGCCAAATACTCCAAAAAAAAAAAACCCAGATAATTTACTAAACTATTTCTGCCAGGTGAATAATTTTTATGTAATTTATGTATGTTTTAGGGAGAATATTTCTTCCAAATTGAGTTTGTTTCTTTTGTGGCCTGCACTGTAATTTGTTTTGTGAAGAAAATATTTTAAAAAGCTAGTTTGGAGAAATCTTACTGAGACTCCAATAAGAACAGGTTATCCCGAGAATTGATTTTTGAATCTGCAAGCTCAGCTCTAGCATCTGAACACCAAACTCATTAAACAATATTTTTAAGACCATTGTGTAGGGAGATTGTCGAACTTTATTAGTTGGATATCTGCCTTTAAACTATTGTCTTGAACTTGGGTATAAAAAGATAAATCCTACTAACTTGTACATAACTGCTGTACTTTTACAGGTATTGCCAGCACATCCAAGTGTTCCATAGCTTACATCACATGACTTGTTTTTATTGGCACATTAGTGTGTCCAAAAATAAAGTTTGTCCTATACCTATACCTTAATTGTGAAAGTAGCTCCTAATTTAGCTGGTAATATGGAGACCTTACTACTGCTTGGCAGAGATGTGCTATATTTAGTTCAGTTCAATCTGTTGAAATTCCAAGCTCCACAAGAACAAAGGAAGGTCATAAATTTGTTTAGCATTCAAAACACAGTTTAACAGCAAAAGGAAATAACATAGAGTCAAACTGTATGGGTTCAAATCCAAGCTCTACAACTTAATATCTATGACATCTTAATATTCCATATGCCTTGTTTTCAATACTGTTAAAAATAGTATAAAAGCGATGCCCTATTTACAGGATTATTATGAAGATAAATGACAATGTTATGTGTCAAATGCATTTTGTAATATCTTATATGCAATAAACTTTCAATATTTCAGCTTTTGGTAATAATATTCACCAGACCACTGCAAACGCTGCAGTTTTATTTGAGTAGGTCACTGTAGCCAGCTAGTTTGTCTCTTTCCTCTAAAAGAGGAAACAAGCTCACAAGTGAAGTACTGCAAACCAAGTCTGAAATATAGAAAGACATTCCTAAAGCTCAGCACAGGCTGCGAGGGCATGTTTTATCTCTTTGAAAGGAAATGTTCCCAGAGTAGGGTTTCTCATAAATGACCCTGAAAGGGGCAACAAGCTGCATGTGACTACATTTCTCAAAAGGTTTTCTTAAAGATGGGAAATATTAGCCATGTATATTTGTTTAAATTATCTAGCAAAGAAGTATGCAGGGACAAGTAGACAGGAGGGCTCATAGAAAGATGAAAATATCCTTTGTCTATTGTTTTAATCCTTTGAGAACTCCATCCATATATACAATATATTTAAATAACAACTACCCCTCACTCCCTGTCCCAGCTCCTCCTGAAGTGCTCCCTCTATCCCTATCCAAACTTCATGTCCTCTTTCTTTTTCAACCCACTGAGTCGAATTACTGCTGACTGTTTGCACTTGGGCATAGAGCCACACCACAGAAGTAAACCAACTCTCCTTCTCCCGGCATCCATCAACTGTCAATAGCTCTTCAGCTTGATTTCTCCATGTCCTGTGACCAGAGTGTGTGTTGTCTTCAGCAAAAGGATCTATTACCTAGTTCAAGAGCAATGGAAACAGCATTTGTTTAAGGGCCTCTGGAGCTTTCCTAACCAATAATTCTTAAGGAAATATTCCAGTATTTTTTGCTCAATAATGTTTGGCTTCTGGGAGGAGTCTTCTCTGTTTTATCTCTGGGAAATAAGAATCAATTATATTAATTGTGTGTAAGAAGAGGGAACTGTTACAAAAGCCATATGGTGAAATGGAAAATGAAAAATGGTTAGCTCAAAGTTTCAGGAACCCATTGCCAGAGGTAATGAAGCATGATTGTCAGGCTTCAATAACAACCCACTTGAACTTTCTATCCTTAAAGTAGAAATAGTCAAAATGATAGGAATTTTTTGTTCTCATAGCCAACTCTTTACAGTTGGATATTAAGTAAGCAGAAGGCTAGATTAGTTAAATGACTATGATGGCGGTATCAGCGAGGTGAGGGTACTTCAGAACATATGGTACGAATTACAGTTGGCTTCTTTGATCTGTACTGAGTATTTTCCAACACCCATAGTGTTGTCACCAATCATAGACAAAACTCCAGTCTTATATAAAATTTACTTCCCTGAACATGCATGCCTGAGGTACATTTTGATTTACAAATTAACTATCAGAAATTATCAACAGGAACTATGATAAAATAGAATTTCTAAGAATATACTGTAACAAAATTTGTATGAATCTTTTTTCCTCCCAGAAGACTTTAGTGCATTTTCACCTTTTCAATTAAAGGAAACACTTGTGATTTTTCTTCAACATATTCAAATCAGTAGACTCACTACTGTTTTGAGATGATTCCTTAATAATTACCAAATAAAGAAATATTAAGCTTACTAATGATTACTGAAATAAAATCTCTGCATGCAACCTCAAGATTTTATAACTATTATGGGTGGGTAGCATATGCTGGAAAAAAACATATGCTGTACAATATTTACGAGATATAAGGGAGATTTTATCATGCTCTTTAAAAATGTATAAAATTTAAAACTTTCTGAATTGTTAATTTGTAAAATTTTGTGACTAATATTTTGTGTCTATGGTTTGCCACAAATAACTTAAATCACAGAATGGGTAAGCATGGGTACATGGTCCTACTATAATTGTAATAATGGTGCATAGGCTTTAAGATGGAGAGTAAATCATATTCCTATTAGTGTTTCAAGTACATACTTTTTGTTTTCTGATCAACAGGATTGCCATCATACATTTATACCTCTGTAGCTCTGAGCAAGTGGATTAACTTCTCTATGATGCAGAATCCCCATCCAAAATACTGTGGCAATTATAAAAAAAATTGTCTTAGATATTTCAAACAGAAAGGAATTTAAATGTGTAGTTGAAAAGTATTGCATCAAAGTATTTAATATGTTAATGTTAAAACTGACTGGGAAGCTGTTAAAAATTCAAAAATTTATAGCAACTTACAAAGAAATCCTTTTCCAGATCAACTGATTAAGGATCTACTCCCTTGAATGGATTAATATATCCATATAGTCAGTAGCTGTGAGATTTTCAAAGCTGAGGTTGCTGTAGTAAAGTAATACAAACTCAGAAAAACAAACAACATATGCTCTCCCTCATTTTTGAATCTTGGCACTAAATACTTAAATGTTAGTATATAACTACAGGCGGCAAAGGGGAAAGATGGAGTCAGTGTGAGAGGAATAGTAGGAGAGAGATGTTACCAAGGGGCATTTGGGTCAAATGGGGGTATTTAACTGGGAAGAGAGGAGTGAAGGTTAGATGGGGAGAGCTTTAAGTCCTAATAACCATAATGACCAGCACTTCAAACAGAACCTTATTGTTTCTTTCTCACTTTATAATTAACTTAGAATTGTTCACTAAAGATCCACTTTGACACCTGCCATCTTCCTCTCATCCTCTATAATGAATATTCTTGCACCTTTACCACAGGGATTTTCAAAGAATATGGTCTGAGATCTAGAGAGATGAATCTCAGAATAATTTTAATAGTGAAATTGTTATTGCTTTTATCTAACCCTGTTAAACCCAAAATGCAACTGATATGTGACTTTAAAACAATTTAATGACAAAGTACAACAGAATAAAACACAATATTTTTCGTCTATGACTATTCCAGGATGTTTGTACATCACCACAATAGAGCATCATTAGCACATCTCTTGTGTGAGATTTTTCCAGAGGAGTCAAGAATAAAGTTAACTCACAGCAGATAATGAATTGGAAATGAACCAAAGTAACAATTCCACCTAAGTCTAACTTGATGATCTAATGAGTTTATTTTGGTTACTTCCAGAAGTATGGATGATTCAAAGACTCCTGTATCGCCAAAAATTCCACCCAGCATGCTTAATAACTCATGAAAGCTGCATCCTGCACCTCCCAGAGTGACGGCTTACCAGCTTGAAAAACTGGGAGTTTCCTGCAGGCATCTCTGCTGCTCTGAGTCCTCTCCAAATTATTTACTGTTTCCAAAACCTACGGGAAGAGCTTGGAAATCTTGTTAGTTTCAGAAATTTCCTGAGACTTGTGAGTTGTTTACCTCTTGAGTCTCAAGAGCTTCCTTCCTCCCCCAAGGAGTGTTTCGATTTCTAGGTAATTGCTATATAAGATGAATGTATACACTGACACCTTGCCTTTGTTAAAATATCTAGTATCTTCTGTGTTTTCCTTTTGAAGGGAAAAAATTGATGTTGGTGTCAGGTAAATATAGCTTTCAGGAAAATTATTCCAAAGATATATACCTGCCATTTCAGATGTGCTCTTCTCTTATTCACTGAGCATGCATATTTGTCATTTTGATTGAAAGAGTTTTGATTTTTGACTTGTAAAAAGACAAAGAAATATTAAGTATACATCATTAAGTACTTATAAACAAAGTAAGGTAGTTAAAAAGAGAATGTGTGTTAGTAACCATTCTAAAGTATGCAAAATTAATCAGAGTTTTTGCATAATATAGGACTTAATTCTTTTTCAAGTTTGACTAATAATTTTAAGACTACATTGCAGTTTCTTTGTTTATGCATCAATGATTAATATTTTAAGTAAACTAAACCAGTAGTAGAGAGAAAATATTCCACTTATTCAAGTACGTATAGTCAAACTTATCAAAGAGTGAATGATGGTTAGTAGGAAGAGAGGGAGGTCAAAAGGAAAGTTGTAATCAAGGAGCATAAAACTCTATGCAAGATGAAAGATCATATCTGGAATTCTATTACAGAAAATTGTGCTTATAATTATTAATACTAAATTTTACTGTTAAAATTAAAACTTGGTTAAAATGTAGATCTCATCTGAAGAACTATCACCAAAACTACCAAAACAAAAGCTTATAAAGCACTGTATACATATAGGGTATTATCATAAAGTTATAATGTACTATCTGTACCTTGGATAATGGCATGATACGTTATTTAATATGGAGTTATTGTCAAAGTTATATACAGTGAATACACAGTAAATTTGTTCAACAAATATAATTGATCTATAAGAATAACAACAGTTTTATGTGGAAACTATTATTAGATATGAAATATTTTAGTAACTACTTAAAGTTCTAGGAATAATAGAATGCTTCTGGTGGTTAAAGAAAATCAAAATATGGGTGTAAATCTTTTTTGAGTCATGCTGCTCTAAGAAAAAATGGCAACATTATTTCAACTGTACAATGGAAACATTTCTAGAAAATTAATGATTGTAAAAGTAAAACTACTTCTCTCATTCAAAACTGAAAGTTTGGCTGATTTGTCCCTGATGATATTTAAATGGAGACAGGTAAAATGATACCTATAATTAGTTATTTCAGTAAGGAAGCATAGATGAAAATTGACCCAATGCAGAAGAAATCTTGATTATCAACCACAGAAATCCTAAAATATGTACATGTGGATTTGCTTACTTCTTTGTATTTTAAGAACATTTGATATAATGGAGTCCCTGGAAAACACTCAATAGCTATGAAAGGCAGTTCATTTAGAAAATATAAGTACAGGCATTAGATACAACCAGTGCTTAGATATTATTTGACATATACATATGTGACTAGACATGTTTATATAAATTCATACTTGTTGTCACATGTGTATGAATCTGGTATTTAGAAGGCTGAGGCAGAGGAATGAGGAGTTAAGGATACAATCAGCTACATACTGAATTTCAGGCCAATCTATGTTATATGTGACACTACTTCAAAGCAAACACATTTTAAAGTGACTAAAAAAGACAAACACAAATAAAAGAAAAACACTATAACACTGCAAAATTATGTTAGTGGTAACATCATCAAACTGATGGTTTACAAACATCCAACAGAAATCAATTGGAGAAGTGGAAACAGTCAACTTAAGTTCCCAATTTAGATTTCTCTCCATGGATAAGTGCCTCATGACTGAAATTCTTGATCACATAGCAGGCATTTTTTCTACCAGGGGATTAAACAATAATAACATCTGTTGTAAATAGTCTACCTTCTCACTCCTTTCCAGGAAACAGTACTTAAAATGTATTGTGTATTTGTACCGTGTTCATATTTCACACTTTTGTGCTCTACAGTTTGTCCCCCTACCCACTCATACTGCTTGCTATTTTTCTCTCTCCCTTGTATAAAGCCAAGAGACAAGCCTGGCCCTGGACCAGGGGCTTGGAGGACACACTGCGAAAAACATGCTTCAGTCTGAAATGGGCATGAGGACAACCCCACTTTTGCAGCCAGCTTCATAATTAGTTAAAATGCACTTGACACCTTACCACTATAATTTAAATATTAAGAAACATTGAACTAACTTCACAACTGGATAAGATGCTGCAGAAATTTTTCAGAAATGTAGCTTTCAAACATTGAATGCTCTCATATTCTGACCATCTACCCTTAAGAGATAGTGGGGAAAATTTCATGTTAAATATTAAAAACAAGCAGGACACTACGTATTATGGATAGGTATATGAAATACCTATAAGACCAGCATTTTTAGGGCTGTTCTTTATCAGAATTTTGCACATGAAAAGATGTTATCTGTGAAAATGTTCTCTCAAGTATTATTGTGTGGCATAGACTGCTTCCAAGTATCTTTTACTGCAATGAAACAATAAGACGTTCCTTAGCATTGAAACATAGCAAACTGTTTCTTCTTCAGTATGCTCCCAAAAATTGATGAAGACATCAATTTGATTAAATTTAAACGTTTCATTTTCTTGGTACATTTTCTAATGATTTTTAAAAAATTCATAGTAAAAAGGACTCCAGAAACTGCAGAGATGGATTAAAGGTTAAGAACTCTTCTTGGGGCTCGAGAGGTGGTTCAGTGGTTAAGAACACTGACTGCTGCCTTTGCAGAGGACAGGGTTCAAATCCCAGCACCACATTGTGGCTGACAACCATTTTTAATTCCATTTACAGGGGATCTGATGCAATGCCTGGCAAGAGTGCACTTACACACACACAGGCAATTCACTCATACACTCACTCACTCACTCACTCAATCAATCAATCAATAAGTAAAACTGAGAAAATTAAAAGAGCCGTTCTTGCAGAGGACCCAGGTTTGGTTCCACATTCCTAAAAGGAGAGAAACAATGATCCATATCTCCAGATCCAAGGGATTTGATGCCATCTTCCAGCCTCTGTGCACACTGTAGGATATATACGTAAAACAAGCATACACATAAAATAAAAATAAATGAATAAAAAAGAGCTCTTATATCTCAGGAAATAATTTCAAGTATTTACAAAGGACAACAAATTGAAAAGAATGATATGACTAGAATGTACTCTCCATTTAGCATACATCTGGAACTTCAACACATGTTACAGTGTCTGGTGCATGCCAGGCACCCAATAAATATCCACTGAATATGTGACTTTATGACAAATTAATCATAGAAATTAACAATATTATGTTTAACTATTTATAGAGTCAATTATTGAAAATTGGAATGTTATGAAGAAAAAAAATGGAGTATGTAACTGTATATAGGGATGCATGCCTAAAATCCCAGAACATGAGAACCTTAGGTAAGAGGATTTTTGTAAGTTCAAGATCAGCATGACCTAGGTAACATGATAGGTTAAAAAACTAGAATTATGTTATTTACTTTTTAACAGATTGTGCATTATTCTTGGCAACAGTTAAACTATAAAAATATTCCATGGTACAAAAGTTTGATGATGAAGTTGCAAAATGTATCAAGGACAGTGAAGCACACTTCTTTGATCAAAGCCAGTGCTGATACAGGATTAGATTTGTACTACAATGCTGAGTATAGATGCCATGATCCACATGGGCTTCATATATTTTGAATTTGCTTTGAGGATTTGGCTATTTCTTCCCATTTTGCCTTCTCTTTTTCCAAAATAAACACCTTAGACTTCTCAAGGAATGTTGAATATCTGCATAATTTTAAATTAATGCAGTGGCAGGAATTTCGTTTTCATAAAAGGGATCCCATTTTTTGAAAATTGGATATTTCATTTATATGAATGTATTTTAGGTAGCTGTTGATTATCCTCAAGATAAAAAGTGTCACTAACTGCCCCAATATAGTTTGCTCTGCTGGTCATTGTTGTAGTTATTAGTCCTTAAAACTGGGGTTGAAGCATTAATTAATGTTCTCTTTTAGCAGCTTGCATAGTGATCTCCAAAACTATGAGAGATATTCTTCAGGGAGGAGGGTTCCAGTTCAGTTCCAGCTCCACTGCTTCAAGTCCAGTGTCCGAAGTATGTCCTGTCTTCAGCAATAGGGTCTTACCTTTAAACTCTTGAAGGCAATCATGGGCTGTGGCAATAGCCTGTGTAGTTTTGGGAATCTTTTGGACTCTCATGGCTAAAAACCCAAGGGAGGTAGGTGTCAACTTAAAGCCCACTCAATGGGAAGGAACTCATGCGTGGTCCTGTAAACATAGCCAAGTACACATGGCTGTAGAGGTAGTAGATCTTAAAGGAAACCCCAAGGCTGTAACATCCCTATACAAATGTAATTTCTTAGTATGTGCTAAATATGGATCCTTGTATTTACATACAAGTACGCCAGTCACCATTAATCAAAGAAGCTTTTATCGTTACAGATGGAGATTATCACAGAGTTCCACAACTGGTCACACACAGAGATTAAGTGTCATTGAAATGCCCAAGCCTAGGTGACACATCTACGATGGAACTATTCTACACCCAAGGCTTATGGGACAAGTGGAAAAAGGGATAGTGATTACACTAATGTATCATATAACTCTCATCAAGGAAGATCCTTCATGAAACAGAGGGAAATGAACATTGAAGGCCAAAAATGACCAAAATGTAGAGAATAAGAGTCTGCAGAGTGTGGGTCCTTGGACAGGACTCATATTAATTTTTACCCACCCAGAGCTCAGGGACCACACCAGAAGAGTGGGCAGAAAGATTGTAAGAGCCACAGGAGGAGGTGCATGACCACAGGGATCCAGAGTCCTACAGGCTCCTGGGATCTTGCACATATGAATTTACAGCAATGGTGGCAGCATACACAAGACCTATTCAAACTCAAGGAGTCAAAAACCCGGCATAGTACTGGAGAAATGGGCAGCATGCCACAGTCTTAGCCAACGAACTATTGGGCAGCTGGTTACTGCTGGGTTAGGAAGAGCTAATCTTCTTTAAGTGAGTGAATCTAGGTAAGCTGACTAAACCCCAGTAGATGAACTTGCACTAAGGGACATCTGGGTACACTAAATTGATTTGATAGAACTTAACATAAATGACAGAATGCATGAAAACTAGCAAGGGGCTATGGGAATGTTCGGATGATGGAGGGGGTATAAAGATGAGTAAGATATTGTGTATGAGATAAACGAAAATTTAATAAAACAAAATTTTTAAAAATAATCTATTTTAATAATCTTTTCATTTTCAGACAATTTTAAGTTTACAGAAAATTTAAAAACATAGTTGAGTTCTTGCACATCCCTAAATTATTTTTATCTAGTCTTAATTAAAAAAATTCAATGGTATAATTGTCAAAATAAGAAATTGTTATTGGTACATTAATAGGAACTAAACACCGTGACATGTTAATAATTCTACCCAGCTTTTATCATAAATAGAAAATTATTTTCAAGATAACATTTTAATTGTCAAATGATCAAAAATTAATTACAGCCAGGTATGGTGGTGCATGCCTTTAGTTAGTCCCAGCACTCAGGAGGCAGAGATGGGCAGTTCTCTATGAGATATAGGCCAGTCTGGTCTAAGTAATGAGGTCTAGGCCACCTGGGGTTACAGGGAGACCATGTCTCAAAAGAAAAAATAAAAAGCAAACAATAACAATCAGTTAATGATTATAAGTCATTGCTTATATTATTAATGAAAACTTGCAGTCACTGCCAGCAGTGGCCGCTCCTCCATTCTCATGGAGCCGCACTTGTTCAAAGTAGCGACGAGGTCCCTGTGCCTGGGCTTGTGGGGTTTCAAAAGTGCCACGCCCTATCAAGGCATCAAACCCAATATTTTGGACATTGGCATTTCTATTGTGCTCTGCCTGTTGTTCCCATTCATCCTGATAAGCAGCCTTCCATAAGAGAAAATCACCTCCCTGTAGACAGGCACAGGCAATATTCTGCCAGTCATACGGGGTGTTGGCCGCATGTCTGATTGTATCTAAAAGCTGACCAAACCAAGGGGAATGAATGCCATCCTCAATGGTTGCCTTATGAAGGTTTTTTAAAGTATCATGAGAATATGGATTCCAGATATTAGGATTCTGTAGTCCCTGATTGACAGTAACTGGGAAAAAACTGTGGAAAATCACCCACTGTATCATAGGAGAGGGGCCTAGGGGGAGAGGCTTACAGTCCTCCTCTGGAAGGGAGGGGTAGATTGGCTGGGAGAAAACTTCCTTAGAGCTAGTGTAAGATGGCGGAAAGTAGCCATTGCCCCGTAATGGCAGAGCGGATGCTTCCTTAACTTCCCGTTTTTCATCAAAGCCAATACAAGATGGTGAAGTGTAGCCACCTCCAGGTAATGGCGGGGGAGGGGCGATCTTGACTTCCTGTTTTTCATCAGAGGGAACCTCGGACCCTAATTCCTCACTTTTTACCTAATTATCAGCAGTCATCCTTTCTGCATCAGAAGAGAAATCAGTTAGTTCGGTTTTGACTGGAAATGCCTTGGAAAGGCCATCCCCGCTATCCTATTGCTTTATTTGTTTATCTATGTTTTTTATTATGAGGTTATTCTGCTCAGGGGCATTTGGGGGCACTCCCCAAAGTGAGGCCAGAATGTCAGTCACAATGGGGTAGAGGGGCCCAGATAATGGACACCCCTCCCTGACTTCACTCTTTCTCGCCATGAGTAGCACACAAGCCCATTGCTCCAGATCCCAACAGCAGGAATCTGTAAACCAAGGAGCAAGAGCTAGCACTTCATCTAATACTTTAGTTACTACCTCCTCTGTTACCCTAATTTGCCTACTCCTGAGGAGAGAAATGAGTGCCTCAGTGCTGGGGCCAGCAGCAGCTGGATGACTATTCCCCATACTGGAGGTCACTCACCCTGCAAGATGTACCCAGAAGGACTCAGGAGCCATTCAGGAAGACTGTCGGTGGAGACAGGAACGACACAGCAAACCAAAGACTGCGAGCCAGAAGAGGAAGCACAGGAGAATGAAAGCGGCGAGCACCCACAGAAGAATCACTGGCAAAGGGGGCATCGGGTCCCCGTTTGTTACAGCTCTGAATGTTACAGCTCAGAGTGTTACAGCTCTGTGGGGCAGGGGTTTTCATGCCCCACGTTGGGCACCAGCTTCAGTCACCACAAGCAGCCACCACCCCTCCATTCTCAAGGGCACGACCCTTCGTTCTCATGGGTGTTGAGGCTGCTCCTCTGCTCGCCTTGGTCTGAGGCCGCTCCTCTGCCTGTACTGGGCTGAGGCCACTCTTCTGCTTGCCCGGTGCTGAGGTTGCTCTTCTGCTCACCTGTTGCTGAGGCAGCTCTTCTGCTCGCCTTGTGCTGCCTCCTGTCGTAGCTGTTTCTGCCCGGTCCCAGACCCCAGGGCTGGTGAGGAGACTGTGTCAGTGGAGCCGCATTCAGACACAGGAGACCAGGTTCACCCAATTAAACAACATTGGAAACAAACAAAAAAAATTCAAAGAGAAAGCTGGTCCCCAAATCTTAAAATAGCATCATAGTTTCTATTTTAGAAAGTCCAAAGCACACTGAGAAGTGTTCATTGTTTAAATCAATACTTTCTCTGTTGATTATTATCCTTTGTGTATAATTGATTTGACGTTCTTTTGTTAACTCCTGTATGAATGTATATCTGCATGGATGTAAGTGCACCTGTATCCTGCAATGCCCAAGAATGTCAGAAGACAGCATAGATCCCCTGGAACTGGAGTTACAGACAGTTGTTATCTTCCATGTGAATGCTGGGAGCTGAACATGGGCCCTCTGCAAGAGCAGCCAGAGTTCTTATTCTTAGCTAATGAGCCACCTCTCTGGCCCTTTTTGGTCTTTTTGATACAGGGTTTCCCTGTAGCCACAGCTCATCTGACACACGCGATGTAGCTATGTAGGTCAGGCTGGCCTCAAACTCACAGAGATCACCTTACTTGTGACTCCCCAAATGCTGGAACTAAAGGTATGTGCCACTAAGCCAGCTTAGCATCCTCTTGACATTTGTAAACTTATTTATTTGGATAAAATAATGTGTTTTTGGCTAAATCTCTCATGTTTCCGAATATTACAGGTAATTTAATCCTACATACAATAGTCTCAACATTGCATCCACGTTCAAATCAAAGTTTCAAGGTAGATGAGAGTTGAGATCTCATAAGCTATTTTAATTCACTCTTCAGAAAAAGCAAAACAAATATCTTTGAAAAGAGAGAAGTTTAAAATTAGTTATAGGTATGAGTAACTAAAAGATTAAAATCGAGAAGCATAATTCTGAAATTGAAATTTAATTAATTTGAAAATCTGAGTGTTCCTACCCTCAATACAGTGAGGTAGTAAAAATTAGTAAGGCTCCAAATAAGACTTATTGAGAATTTTAAAATATAAGGTGTAATTGAATCTGATAACTCTATAAAAGTATTTTTTCCTGATAATAAAGCCAATTAAATGCAAAAAAAGAATTAATTTTGGTCTTCTCTAGACCTGTTAAATGACAACACCATACACTATAAAATTGCAAAAATAAGTGGAAAATAGGAGTCTGATATTTCTAAACATATAGAGGAGATTACTGTCTGTGAACTGAAAATGCTGATTACCCTGCTTACCTTTACTCATTGTATACATGTACGCATGTGTACTATCAAACTGTACCCAATAAAAATGCATAAAGAATTATGTGCCTGTAAGAATATGAATACCTTCTTCAAAATAGATCATTAAGTTTTCAATTTTACAGCTTTTTGACTTATTTCAAACTGTAGAAATCATTCATTTGCTCAAATTATAATTTTGTGAGAAAGGATTTTTATTTTTGAATTCCAATTGAGATTAATTTATTTTTCTCTGAACCTCATAAAGAATTGTGTGCATATGCTTAACTTATGTTTTTACCACTTCATAAAAAATCAACCCAACTATATTTTACAATTTTTAAAATAAAATCTTTCAATTGAATACACTCAATATAATATTATTTAACAAATAAACTTTTAAATCTCCAAATACTGTTTAACTGTTCTTTAAATATTTCAGTGTAGAAAGTGATAATTTTCAATTTTTTGCATATTACACAAAAGCAATAATGAGCATTTTTCTTCTGGTGAATGAGGACAACTTTCTTACTATTTTCAGCCAAGGTAGCTCCATATTATATGAATTAATTAACTAGTTGTTTTTCTGTCCACTATGCTTATTTCAAAATATTTGCTTATATTACTTCAGAGAACTATGAAGTTGCCTCCCACTCTTCCCAATCAAAATAGAATTAAACAAAACATGGTCTTGGATAGTTTCAGAAACAATTTTAAATATTTACATGTAGAAGTTTCATTTTCCTCAATAGTATGTCCTGTGCAAACCCATTTTCTCAACAGCATAAATTGGCTGTATGTTAGAATGTACATGAGTATTGTGTAAAGACTCCTCCTATAAATCAGAATGCTTCTAGTCTGTAAATTAATTTCATTAAATATATTAATTTTATAAATCTCACTTATGCTCATTTTATTAGCATTTCTCTGAGCTAAACTACAAAATCCAATGTTGCCAATTATACTTCAGCATCACTAGGGTATTTTTCCATGAAGATAACATAAGATCTTGTACAGATGAGATAATGAGTTGGTCAGAGCTTCAGTTCATGTTTATCAAGTATCTCTCCTAGGGAAGCAGACATAAAAATATCCCACGCTAATTAATTATATTTGATTCTTTCTGAAAATGCTTTAAAGCAATAACTGAAGCACTTAATTGTGGAATTTGCTGAGTCAGAAATTTTATTTAGTGATAAAAATCTGAGACATTTATGCATACCTGACAATGTATGTTTTCTTTAAAACACAAACATTTTGTATCCTTGACAAAGCATAACTTAAAGTATGAAATACTGTCAATAAGTACAGTGTCTGTGTGCCATAGTGCCATAGTGCTTTAAACAAAGCTACTATAATTATATTTTCTACAGTTGTAATCTTGCTATATTTCAACTTTTGTTAGATATTCTACATACTTTTATTGGGTAGTATCAATTTTCAAGGTATTCTTGTCTTTGAGAGAACTAAATGAAAACTTCTACAATTAATCTAGCGTGGAACCAGAGGAAATATTCAGGAGAAACTCAGGGTAGTAGGTGAGAATAAAAGGAGAGCTAGACCTTGTAAAATTACTTCCATTCTATGAGGCCTATGTTTTATTTATACATTCAAGATCTGTGAAGGTAGGAGCCATATTTGTGTATAGTGAAAAAAATACTGAATTCCTGAAAATAAAATGAAATTTAAATTTTATGAGTTTGCTAACCATAACCCTCAGTTGCAGTGAAGATATGTTAAGTATGGGAACAAGTTATTGCACTTCTGGGCATCAATCATGAAATCAAGAGAAAAAATAATGTAAAAGATCGATTATACAACTCTTGGGTATAGACCCAAAGGAACCAAAGTCAGCATACCTCAAACATACCTGCACAATCATATTTATCCCAGACCTATTCATAATAGAAAACTAATGGATTCAGCCTGGCTATTTACTGATAAGTGACTGGATGAAGAAAATGTGACATATATCCACAATAGATAATTATTGCTTTGTAAAGGAGAATAACATCCAGGAGGTAGAAACAAAAAGATGAGTAGTTCAGTGTTGCATAGCAAGCTTGGGCTACATGGCACCATGTTTCAAGAATCCAAAATAAAAAAAAATTAATAAAATCTTGTAATTTGAAGAAAAGTGGACAGAAGATGCGATTATGTTAAGCAAAAGAAGACATACTAAGGGAGATAAAGATGGGATGTTTCTCTCTTATAATCAGAAAGTACAATTTTTAAAAAATGAAGGTAGAAGAGGAATTAATTATTAGGGAATTGAAAGCAAATAACTGCAGAGGGAGAAGGGCTAATATTTTGAAAGGTAATAGAAGGCATACATATGATCAGTGTAAGTTATATGCATATATCAAAATGTTGTAATGATTTTTTTTTAATTTTAAGGCATGATTTTAATGTAGTTACAAAGCAAATCTGAAAGATAATACAGAATTTGGGATACAAACAGTTAAATTATAGGATAAAGCAATTTGTAAGAAGTGAATAAATTGCTTTGGGAAGACTGAATTTACAATGCATTTCATACAGAACATTTCAAACGATCTTCATGATCTTTATATCCCTGTCTCCACTGGCACCCTCCCATAGCCCCACCACTGGAGCCCATATCCTCGGTCATCCCTGTTAAGGCACACTGGGTTGTTAGTGTCCCCAGCTGTTCCCCAGTGCAAGTTCATCCACTGAGTCTAGTCAGCCTATCTAGAGTCCCTTGTTTTAGGAAGGTTATTATTATTTTAAAATTATTTATTTATTTATTTCTATGTGTACGCGTGTATTGCCTGCATGTAGGTAAGTGGACCCCTGTCGTGCAATGCCCGCGGAAGTCAGAAGAGGCTGTTGGATCCCGTGAGACTGCATTTACGGACAGCTGTTAGCTGCATGTGGGTGCTGGGATTCGAACCCAGGTCTTCTGTAAGAACAACCAGTGTTCCATTTCTTTTAAAATGAATACTTTGAAGCAGTAGTAAACAAAATGCAGTTTGGGGCAGAGTTGAAATTTTGTTGTCCTGTAGGATAACACTATCTGCTAAGTTTTTGTTTTTAATTTGGAACACGGTTGTAAACAATATATTTGCAATAGATTGCATGCAGTTTAACTAAAATATGTTATTTCTGTCTCATCATGCTTTTTGAAAGAAATGTTACTACTGCTAAATTGCAGTTCAGCTGTTATTATCCCCAGTGATTTCTAAGAAAATTCCCAGAATACAGTTACTGTTGAATGGAATAACAAGAAGCAAAAAAAAAACAAATAATATCATAAAAGGGAGAATGCCTAGTTACTGCATTCATAACTACTATGAAAGTGATCATTTTCAGGCTTTCCACTGTTTTCAATTTCAAGTACAAGTGTAGCTATACATTGTTACTTCTGTATGGCAGTTTTAAATCTGAGGCTGTCTTTCTTTAAGTTGCCTTCATCTTCCTTGTTTTTCTTTTCCCAGAGGCAGCATTTGGCTTTAAAGGGTTTGTGAAGCACTATGCTGTTGTTCTGATGTCTAATTTATACACAGAAACTGGTTATATTTTAGTGGTAATTGGATTTTCATCTATTTTTAAGGCACACAGTGGTAATATCAAGTTTTCATTTTTAAATTGTTTAGGGATGGTTATTTTATTTAAACATGTCTTATAGTAGCCATTACATTTGAAATGATGGGAAATGTGGACCATTTTGCATTAGATGCCTCTGGGAGAAACAAGAGAGAGAAATTTAATAGCCACACGAGACACTTTGAACACATACACAATCACACACACACACACACACAGTTTTTTTGCAATTGTCTAGGGACCATAAATATTTAACACTATGTATAAGTTGATCTTACATATTGTACTGGAAATTTGAAATGATTTTCCCATCTATGTGGATATTTCATAAAATATGTAAACTTGATTCCAGGTGTGCAAACCTCTAATTATCAAAAATAAAAGACACATTGAAGTTTTATAAAATTCTTTTATGCCTTTTAAATAAAAATAAGCACTATTAGTTTTATTTTCCTTAACATGGGCTGTTTTTCCTTTTACATACTCTTAGTTAGCTAGAAACGTGTAAATTTTTACAACATTTTAATTTAAAATCCTGATACTTTTTGGGTGCTGCAACACAAGTAACCAGTTAATTATCCAGTAAAGATTAAATGATGCATGCAATACAAAATTCAATTAAATTGCATATAAGTGCTTAATATGTTGAGAGCTGTTTCTATAGGTAACCAAATTTATAATTATGTGTAGATAAAGTATTTTTATCTTCCCTATATGTATTTCCTACTCATTCACAAAGCTCTTCCTCCATTTAAATTGTGATCTATTCCATGTTACCCCATAAAGCTACAGTTACAGTCATCCTTATATTGCTGTTACTATAATACCTGCCTTGGTGGTATTTAATAATTCAGAAGCAAATGTTTAACCATCAGGATACTTCTAAAACAGTTTTATTGGCAACACTGAAAAGATGATAGAACTATATTCAAGTTATATTTATGACCCTGACTAACGTAAAAAATCAACCATAATGTTAATATTCTATGTAGAATGATTAGTAGGTCAATGTGTACGTGCTGGGGGCTTTTTGTAATAAGTGTATTTCCATATTATTTCAAAAGACTGCCCATCATATACACAATGTGAAGTGTAAAAGATCATAGTTACCTCTGAGGAATAAAGCTAGGAAAAGGACAAGAATTTTGTGAATCTCAACCTTTAGCTCATCCCTGCAGTACTAGAAATTCTTACAATGAACACATTAATGTAATGATTCTCCTTTTTCAAAGCAAAGCAGCAAAGGGTCCACTACTCATCACATTTCACTCAGGCCTACATAAGATTCACTTATTTGGATTCTTCCTACTTTGCCTCCCTACAGTCTCTATAATTCCCTGAAATGTACTTGCTTACCACAGCCACATGTCTGCTAAATTAGTAATGTATACTTCAGGATAATTAGATAATTTATCCTTGTTAATGTGTTACTAGAGGCGTATTATAGTTCTCTAAATCATTCTTACATGGTGGCTCAGGTAACATAAAGCCTAATGCAATTTGTCTGAATTTCAAGTCAGGAGCATGGATTATTTGGTGACTCTCAAGTCAAAATAGGTAAGTATTTGTTTTTCTGGCAGCCCATAAGGAAAGCCTTGACACTGTTGTGGGGCTACTTCATTTAAGTGAAGAAAATTACTGTTAGAATTCTTTTAGTTATAATTTTAATATATAAAAAATTATAAAACTACAAAAAATAAAACATCCTGTGAACCTACTAATTAGAGTTTAGTGCTTTTTTGTTGTTGTTCTATTTTAAATTTTATTATAATACGTATTGTATTATTATTACTATTATAACTGTGCTGACAACAATACCCATGGACAAAGGCATAGTAGAGAGCATACCACTGATATGATATATCACAAGCCCTTTTTAATTTTAAATGGTTACTCTAATAATGAGTACACAGTGATAATTTATTTTATTTACTAGTGATGGAATCAGCAGAATGATGAAGCTGACTCAGAGGAAGATGGGAGATACTGGTAGAGACTTGGTTTTGTCTCATAGGGCTTTTGTACAGATACACATGTCAATACACAGACACTTATGCCTACATTTACATCTGTACATATGAACAACTAAGTGCTTTTAATAAAGGTTAGAATAAGCTTGCTAATGTAAATACAAAATAAGTTAGTAATGTATAGTGGAATTATATTATAAACCTCTATATTCGTATTATAAATTTTATTCCATCCAATTTTTTGGATGAAAATTAGTACTTAACCAATCTTCTAAAATTCATATACAATTTATATGATTTGTGCCCTAATCAGATGTAAATAGCAAATCAAAAAATATCTTCCCACATAGAATGTTAAATTTCCTTCCATCAGAATATACTGCTCTAAAATTGAAAAGGTTTCCATAAGTGTTTTAGCATATTACCAAAACTATTATTCTTAAGAAGGTTGAATATTCACGGTTACTAACTCAATTAGATTATTTGAGTCTTCAGCACTAAGTCAACATCTGAAATATAAGTTAAAATATATAGATGTTTAGCAGACATAATGAACTATGAATCAGAATAAACCCTTTCTCATCCTCCCCCAAGAGGTTTACAATATATGTAGTATTTATATAGAATTTTCACCAATGATTGCTTGCTATGATAGTTTTTGGAGTTTGTTGTGGAAAATATTGAGACTGATTTTGCCTTTTACCTTACATACCTATCATGCTGGAATGCAGTGCTTCCTGTTTCTTATCAGAGAGAAAACTATGTAAGTCATATGGTTTCCAGGAATCAATAACTTAGAGAAACTGAAACTTATCATGCTAATAGGGCATCTGGCCCACTAGATTTTAATAGGATACTAGTCTGCCATGCTAATAAGGGATCCCATATGCTGTGTTATGATTGGACTATTACCCCTATATAAGCCTGTACTTTCCTGCAATAAAGCAGATCTGTGTCACTGAACCTCGTCTCCTGCTTCTGAATATGGTGATGCAGGCACAGACTCCTCACCAGCCCTGGGGTCCAGACTTGACTACTGATAGGAGGAACTGAGAGAGCAGAAGAGTGACCAAAGCTGGAGGAGAGCAGCCACAGCTGGCAAATACAGCTGGCACCCAAACGTGGGTCTGGGACCCCTCCCCACAGAGCTGTAACACTCTGAGCTGTAACACCTTGGGCTCCTGATGTCCCCTTTCTTGGTGCTCTTCCCATGGTTGCTCACCACTTCATTTTGTTCTGCTTTTTCTTCTGGCTCACAATGTTCGGTTGGGTGTGCCGCTCCTGTCTTCTCCAATCATCTCCTTGAATGGTTCCTGAGTCCCTTTGGGTACATCTTGCAGGGTGAGTGACCTCCAGTATGGGGAATAGTCATCCAGCTGCTGCCAGCCCCCATGCTGCTGCACTGGTTCCTCTCCTCAAGAGTAGGGGTATTAGGGTAACAGAAAAGGATGTAAGTAAGATTTTAGATGAAGTACTAGCTCTTGCCCCCTGGTTTACAGATTCTTGTTTGCTGGGATCCTGAAAAATGGGCATGCATTTTATTCTTGGCCCAGCGTAGAGAAGTCAGGGAGGGATGTCCACAGTCTGGGCTGTTCTACCCCATTGTGACAGCCATTTTGGCCTCCCTTCGGGGGATTTTCCCCAAAGCCCCGAACAGAACAATCTCCTACTAAGAAGATAGATGAGCAAATACAGCAACAGGATGCTGGGGATGGCCTGTCCCAGGCACTTCCAGTTAAAACAAAACTAACGGATTTTTGTTCTGATGAAACAATGACTGCTAATGAGATATAAAAAAATGAGGAATTGGGGTTTGAGAGCTCCCTTGATGAAAAACAGGAAGTTAAGTCCGCCAATACTCAGCCACTATGGGGCGGTGGCTACCCTCGGCCATCTTATACTGGCTTTAAGGAAGTTTCTCCCGTCTATCTACCCCTCCCTCCCAGAGGAAGACTGGAAGCCCCTCCTGCCTAGGCCCCTCTTCTATGATACAATGGTGCAGTCACTGCCAGCGGTACCGCTCCTCTGTTCTTGTAGGTGCCGCTCCTTCGTTCTCACGGGCATTGAGGCTGCTCCTCCACGCGCCCTGGGCTGAGGCCACTCTTCTGCTCGCCTGGTGCTGAGGCAGCTCTTCTGCTTGTCTGGTGCTGCCTCCTGTGGTCACTGCTTCTGCCCTGTCCCAGACCCCAGGGCTGGTGAGGAGACTGTATCAGTGGAGCAGCACTCAGACACAGGAGACCAGGTTCAGTGACACAGGTCTGCTTTATTGCAGGAAGGCACAAGCTTATATAGGGGTGGTGGTCCAATCACAGCATAGCAAGTAGGATACCTTATTAGCATAACAGACTTAGCATCCTGTTACCATAGCAGACTTAACATCCTATTAGAGAATAGAGGATAGGATGCCTCATTAGCATACTGGGTTTCAGATTACAGAACCTGGATTCCTGGAAACCACGTGACCCTGACAGTTGCAATATCACCCTAGGCTCAAGCCTGTCTCCCACACAATGGGAGATTTTCCACAGTTCTTCCAAATTACTATCAATCAGGGACAATAGAACCCCAATATCTGGAATCCATATTCTCATGATACCTTAAGGAAGCTGCATAAGGCAGCAGTTGAGGATGGCATTCATTCCCCCTGGCTTGGTCAGTCATTAGATACAATCAGTCATTTGGCCAATACCCCCTATGACTGGCAGTATATCACCCGTGCCTGCTTACAGGGAGGCAATTTCCTTTTATGAAAAGCTGCTTACCAAGATGAATGTGAGCAACAGACAAAGCACAATAGAAATGCCAACATCGAAAACATTGGAATTGATGCTCTAGTAGGACGCGGCAATTTTGAGATGACCCCAAGCTCAGGCACAGGGACCTCCCCATTACTTTGAACAAGCATGGCTTTGTACGCTTCGTGCTTTTCTAAGTATGCTGACTCGCGGTGATACCAAATTAACCAAATTGATACAAAAACCAGGCGAGCTTTTCTCTGATTTTGTTGAGAGATGCCAACAAAGTATTAATAGAAAGATCAGTCATCAGGGAGCTGCCGATGCCTTGTGCAAGGATCTTGTATATGAAGGCTGCTCTACAGAGTGTCACCTTGCCATAGGACCTGTTAGAAAAAAGGATGTCTCTGAATGGATTCTGGCCCGCCGAGATGTGGGGACCACTCGGAAACATGCTGAGGCACTGGCTGCTCATCAGCCGCAGGCCGAGATGGACAAAGGCAAATGTTATGCCTGCGGGGGAATGTTATGCCTGAGGGGGACAGAGCCATTGGTCACGTACCTGTCCTAATAAGATTATGAAAGAAGCCAAAAGGAGCCAGGTTCCCCGTTCAAAATGTCTGAGATGCTGCAAAGGCTTTCATTGGGTAAGAGAATGCAGGTCTAAGGTGGATGCAGATGCTAAACCCATAAAAAAGGTGCCTTTAAATGGGCAATGGGACACCTCTCAGCCCCACCCCAAAGAGAGGAAGTAAGGGAATACACCCCCCACATCCAATGGACAATACCTATTGATTCTCATAAGCCTAGGATGCTACTCTCCCTAGATGACCATAAGTTTAAAGGCCTAATTGATACAGGGGCTGATATTACTGTAATCAGATAAGAGGAAGCATTGCCTGGTTGGCACTGCAAACCTGGACTCCCTATACAAGAAGTAGGGGGTTTGCAGAATACCCAACAGGTCCAATGTCTGGTAATCTGGATTGATCTGAGTGGCAACACAGGAGCTGTTAGACTGCTCTTAGCCACAGGGCTTCCCCATAATTTGTGGGGGAGAGATATCCTTCATGACTACAGATGACAAAGCCTTTTATGATGACCACATTGTAGACTAGCAGTTAGGTAATGTCCCGCACCCTCACCCCCAATTTTAACAGCCACTGCTCCGCTGCCCAAGCCGCTCCCCATCAAACTAACATGGGTCACTAAAGCTGCCATATGAGTGGAGCAATGGCCTCTTACTTTACATTAATTAACTCACTTGATCTCTTTGGTCCAGGAACAATTATCCTTGGGTCATATCAAACCCTCCCTTAGTCCTCATAATTCTCCCATTTTTGTAATACAAAAGAAATCAGGAAAATGAAGACTTTACATGATTTAGGGGCTATTAATGAGCATATGAAGCCTTTAGGGACCCTTTAACTGGGGCTACCTCACCCTACTGCTATTCCCAAAGAATATGCAATTATTATAATAGATATTAAAGACTATTTCTTCTCTACTCCTCTTCATGATGATGATAAGCCCTATTTTGCCTTCTCTATACCTGCCACTAGCCATAACCTTCCAGTTCAACACTATCAATGGGAGGTTTTGCCTCAGGGCGTGAAAAACAGTCCTACTATCTGCCAATATTATGCAGCCCATGCCTGCAGACCTTTGCTGACTGAGGTTTATATTTTACATTATATGGATGACATTCTTATCACCCATAAGGATCCTACGACCTTACAAGGACCTTTTCAAAAACTCAAAACAAACCTCCAGGCATTAGGTCTTACTATTGCAGCAGATAAAATACAGTTACATGCCCCTTATATCTTTTTGGGTCACTCTATGCAAGATGTCATCTGGCCCATGGCTCCTGTTCTTACCTTTCCAGATGAGGTTACCCTTTCAGAGGTGCAGACCCTCCATGGAAACATCAGTTGGATAAAGGGCTTCTTACCCATGTCCACAGAAGAGCTTACACTGCTATTTGACCTCTTGTGGGGTACTGATATGGTCTCCATTCCCCGCAAGTTCTCTCTGGAGGCACAACATGTTGTCACAACAATCAATTCTCATCTGTCCCAAGCATTTATAAATAGGATACAGCCAAAGTTGCCCATCCAAACACTAGTTATTCCTACCAAAAACACCCCTTTGGGAGCACTCTGGCAGACCCAGGGCCCCCTGATATGGGTCCACTCTTCATGGAGTCAACTTCACAAGGTCACCCCAGCTATTGAGGCATGAGCTATGCTAGCCCTTAAACTTTCCACACCTCCCGCCTTCTGTATGGCCACGAACCCAAATCATTGGTTCTTCCCCTTCCACTTCACATGCTCCAGTCATTGATCCTTGACAACCCTGGCTTCCAAACTCTCCTACTAGTCTATCGGGGGAAATATGACAATCATTATCCTAAACATAAACTCCTTCAAGGAATAAGATAGCTTCCCCATCCCTATTTCACCAGGCAGTCCCAAAGCATAACCCTCTTCCTAAGCTCCTCCAATCTTTACTGATTCTAGTAAATGCAAATTTAGTTATGTAATTTATCAGGAAGGACAACTTTCCTCACATAAGGTTTTCCCTTTCCAGGGATCTGTATAGCTCAGAGAGCTCTTGGCCATATTACAAGTTTTTCAGGATCTCCCTGTAACTCCCTGTAATATTTTTTCTGACAGTGCTTATGTAGTTCAGACTCTACAACATCTGGCCTTTGCAGCTTTCTGGCCCCACCAGAGTCCCCTTGATTTGTTGCTCTCCTCATTACAACTATTACTTGAGCAGTGCTCTGCCCCTTGCTGTATTCAACACTTGTGCTCTCATACCAATCTCCCGGGGTTTCTGGCAGAGGGCAATGCCACTGTTGACAGACTGGTCCTGATTGCCACCCTAAACTCCACCATAATTCAACAAGCTAGAGACTTACACGCCCATTTTCATCTTTCTCCCCATGCTATACATAGGCTTTTACCCACTCTACCAACTCAGAGCTACAAGCGTTTAGTCAGTACCTGTTCCACTTGTGCCCCTCTTCTACCTCTGGGACCATTACAACCTGCTTGAACTCTCCCTAGAGGCCTTGGCCCCAACAAGATATGGCAAATGGACATCACTCATTTTTCTCCTTTTGGCAAGCTCAAGTATATCCATCATATTATTGACACTTATTCCAAAGTCCAGTTTGCATTGGCATGCTCTGGTGAGACACTGCTCTGGTGAGATGGCTTCTCATGCCATAAGGACTGTCAAATATGCCATGGTCTTACGGAAATTCCTTGGCAAATAAAAACAGATAATGGTCCTTGTTATATTTCTGCTACCTTCAGCCATTTTTGCTCTGACTGGAATATTAGGCATATAACTGGTATCCCTTACAATCCTCAAGGTCAAGGTATTGTTGAATGTTCCCACCAAACACTCATTAAACAAATACAGAAAATAGGGGAAGACAATGATAAAGGCCCCCATTATAAAGACCCCGATTTTATTATGCAACAAGCTCTATTTGTATGAAATTTTCTAAAATTTGACTCCAATGGCCTCCCACCAGCAATAAAGCATTGGGGAATGTTCACTCAGCCCACTCCTGCCCCCATGATGAGATGGAAGGATCCTCTCACAAGTTAGTGGAAAGGTCCACACCTATTATTAACACAAGGGCAAGACTATGCTTGTATCTTTCCAGATAATGTTCCAGCCCCCATTTGGATCCCAGCCTGGAACATCAGAATTGCCTGAGACAGAAAACCTCCCTCCACAACCACAGACCCCAGAGATGGCAGCCCTGACCCTGGAGGAAGCACCGCACCTCTCAGCCACTGAAAGACTGACCAGGCATCATAGACCACAAAAGCTACAAGCTCCAATGGCAAACCCGATAACCTGGGGCACCTTTAAGTATCTCACTTTGCAAGCAGAGACTATAGCCAATCAAAACCCTCAAACCAGAGGGAACCCCCTATGTTCCTTATTATTTGTGCCATCATTACTGATAACTCCTGATTTTTGGACCATGCATTGTTAAGGGTCTTGATAATTTTGTTAAAACTCATATTTCTCTGGTTCAGTTAGCTGTTTCACTGCCTCCAGATCTTGCCAGGCATGTCTCTGAGAACAAGGACCCACTGTTCCTTGCCCTTACCAACCTATAATAATAGAGATATGAAAAATAGGCTTGAGCATAGGTGTAAAGTCTTATGGAACAACCATGCAATGGACCTGAGACAACGGCCTGACTGCCGGAGACACAGGAAACACCTTGTGATATATACCCCTGTTGGCAGACTGTGAGACCGATGCCTAGAACTTGCCAATCCCTAATCCCCATTGTTACCAGAGATGGGATGACCCCGCTCCATTGGCTTTTATTGAATTCTTAGCCCCTTAAGAGGCCTTTGCATGGTCCAAAGCTTGATACACTGCCTCTCCTGCCAGACCATACCAAGGGACTCACCCTTTGAAGGTTTGTAGTCAATGATGGGTAAGATTCCAAAAGATGGGGCAACCTAAAACAGGCACCTAAGACAGGCACAGTCCATAATGCTGGGTGACCCTTGAGGTGGGGACAACAATGCTGAGGCAAAGAACCTCGATTCCCACTGGTTGGCATGGAGTTGGCCCAGCCTGCTCTTGAAAGAACTCACCATCTTGAAGGATGAGGCCCACAATAAGGGATCAATTCCTTGCCTCCCAAGCCATTATACCTTGCCTTGATGCACAACAGAAAAATCCACCACATACAGCCCCTGGACTGATATCAGTATTCTATATATTCTAAACTGTGCCTCACTCTTAAAAATGAAAGGATAGGGGGAGATGGTGTGGAAAATCTTTTGACTGATTTTGCCTTTTGCCTTACATACCTATCATGCTGGAATGCAGTGCTTCCTGTTTCTTATCAGAGAGAAAACTATGTAAGTCACATGGATTCCAGGAATCCGAAACTTAGAGAAACTGAAACTTATCATTAATAGGGCATCTGGCCTGCTAGATCGTAATAGGATACTAGTTTGCCATGCTAATAAGGGATCCCATATGCTGTGTTATGATTGGACTATTACCCCATATAAGCCCGTAATTTCCTGCAATAAAGAAAATCTGTGTCACTGAACCTGGTCTCCTGAGTCTGAATGTGGTGACGCTGGTGCAGACTCCTCACCAGCCCTGGGGTCCGGACCGGACAACTGATTGGGATAAATGATAGAGCAGGAGAGTGACCAAAGCCAGAGGAGAGAAGCCACAGCTGGTGACCACAGGTGATTAAAAAGAAAATAATGCTGGATTCCTTAATTGGAGGTGCAAAATCTCATTATAACAAAGTAACAAATTTCAAATACATTAACAGAACGACACTGCATTATAATACTTTATTGAGACAGGTTAGTATTAGATATGAACATATTGACAAAAGGTGATGTCTGATATGTTTATTTATGGTCATAATTAGCTATTTTTAATATAAGAAGCTGTGAGACCAGTTGAGACTTATTTGTTTGATGTATACATGTGTGTATGTGAGTGCACATGCCATGGTAAATATGTGTAGAATAGCTGAGAGAAGTAATCTTCCTGAACAATGTATTTCTTCTCAGTAGAAAACTTACTTAAATATCTGTTAAAAAAATGCTACCTGTCTAATACTCTTCCTTTCAATAACCAAGGAGTGTCTTTAAATTTTATTTATTTAACTTGTGTTTTGATGTATCATGCCAAATTTTTGAAACTATATAAGAAAAAAAATTGGCTAATATCTATCAGTGACAAATGGCACAGGCTTTACTGTATCCTCAGGGGATTAATGAAACTGTGAGCAAATGGGTGGCTTGCTTTGATATTAACTTTCTTGCTTTTCCCTGTTGTGATACCTAATCTTTGTTGTCAACTTTGCAGGATCTGGAATTAACTGAGGTGAAGGAGACTCTCAGGATCAGATTATTTGAAACCAGAAGACCCACACTAAATATGGGGGTAATCTTTTGATAGCAGCACATAGAAATGGTCCTGGAAGAAGGAAGCTTTTGCTTTTTTCCTGCTTAGCTTCTTCCATTGTGTAGTTTATCTTGTTGCTGTGGCATACCTTTGCTGATAGTAGAACTAACCTCTTTGGATTCCAAAATATACTGAAGACTACCACATCTCCAGGAATCCTTTAGGTCCTCAGTGCCAGATTAGGACCACTGAGACATCCAGCCTCGTGGATTGAGCAACTACCGAAATCTCAGCCTTTCCAGTGTGGTGCAGCCATTGCTGGACTATTGGGAAACTACCTTTTAAGCCACTCTAGTAAATCCATATATATATATGGATTTATTATATATATTCATTTCTGTTCCTGTTGGGTAAAGTTTGTCCTCTGAAGTAAAAAGGGATGGGTTTAGAGACCCAGAGAGAAGTGGAGCACACTGGGAGGAGTTGGTGCCCTTTTGGAAGCAGCAAACAGCAGGTGAGCTGGTGAGCCAGCCTGTCATGGAGCATAGTGGACCTTGCAAGGACCCTCTGGGCCTGGCACAGATCTCAAAGAGTGAGATGGTGCACGGACAGCTGGTGAACTTCGGGCAAGGCATGGCGATGATCTCAAAGCTTAGTCAAAATGTAGAAGATGGACTATGGGAGCTTATGCTTTGTAAGTCAGCCTTTTCCAAATGTCATATAAGCCATGTAAAACTCAAACAAAAGATACTCTGTTGGTTTGTTAGCCATGGGGCTTCAGAAGGCACAGGTGGGGGTCTCTCAAGAAGGAGGAGGGGAGAATTTATTGCCACAAATTGGTGTAGCAGGCATGAGAGAGGAACTATGAGAGTCCCAGAAAAACATGGGGATGTGGTCATGGGAAAGCAAGCTGTTCCAGCAGTGTCTCATGAGCCCATGGAAAAGGAGCAGGGTTCAGATTTCCAAATTGAGAAAGGTGGAGATGGACTCCTCAAGGAATCCTATGAGGTAATGTGACACATCTAGGAGAAGCTGGCAGGAACCCAGGGGAGAGAGGGGCCAAACCCCATAGGCTTAAGAGGGCTACCTATGCTCATGTGTTATACAATGGATAGTAGAATATATAATTAGAATGACTCAGGCCACGCAAATGCAGATAAAATCAAAGGGGAAAATCCCAGGGTCACAACCATGTTGTAAATGTGGGGAACTAGCTTAGTTGCTAAAAACATTGGAGTCTGCCTCCACCTGGATTTGAAAACTTAAAGATTATAGAGAGCCTGGAAAAAAATCTTACAAACAAGAGAGGAACCCAGAAAGGGGGCATGGCCACTTTGCATAATAAAAGATTTGCCCAAGGCAGGGGAAGCTGAAAAGGCTAGGGAGTTACTGGCAGATTCAGTCTCTGCCTCAAAGCTTGAGAGAGAAAAAAAAAAAAAAAAAAAACAACGGGACATTCTAACTTGTGTGAGGTTAGGGGACCAAGGGTCTGAGGACTCAGGAAAAAAGACAGAGAGTAGTGAAAAAGGAGGCGACCTAAAAATAAAAGTAGCTAAGGCTGCCCATCAGATTTAACCTTTGATACAGAAAAAGAAAAAAGCTAACACTACTGTAGCTAGAAAATAGTCCACAGTGGAGCTGACTATAAAGGAGGGACAGGCATTACTCAGAGAACTAGGTATGAGAAAAGCAATATATAACACCCAGTTCACTGGGCCAGACAAAACTGTGTTCACCAGAGATATAAATGAAAGCTTAATTCAACTGGGACCTCAAGAATGGTATAGAGCTTTAACGGTTTTGCTAAGCCCTTTAATGGGACAGGATCTTTGTAAAGTGAGAGAGGCTACAGAAGATCTAAGTGACTCTGACCATCATGTAAAATGTCTGTAGAATAACAGAACACCCTACAAGAGATATAAAAAAGGCCAGACAGAAGAAATGCTCAGTTTGAGCTACTCAAAGACAAATGGGGCAAGACTTATGTTGAGCCCAAATTCCCAAAGAAAAAAATGATAGAAAACCGAATTTGCTACTAAGGAGTTTCTGGGAGGTTTAAAAAACCAGAAGAACAGTTTTAAAAAGACATTCAGAAGATTAAAAACTGTCCCAGGGGAGGTTAAGGGTCCCCAAAGATTAAATAAGGTGCATTTCTCTCCTGAAAAAGGCTATGCCAGGGGTGAAGGAAGTTTTACCCACCAGGGCCTTGCCCAGCAGCCAGGTATGGTCAATGGAGAGACAACAGATATGGCTACAGTCAGGAGGAAGACCCAGGGCCTGCTTGACTCAGGGAACCAACAGGTGCAGTTGGAATAAGAGAAACCCTCTTGGGCCCTGCCTCCTTAGCCTGGTGCAGGGTCAAGCAACTGGAGCCAGCACCTGTAAGTGTATCAATTATAAAAGAATACAAAGAGACTCCATATAAGATCCCCAGAATGTTGTATGCCCCCAAACGATTAACTAAATATAGTAAAGAACTAACCAAGTTAATGCCCCTTGCCCATGTTGTGCTACCTAACAAACATCTGTGGAGAAAGCAATTAATACAAATAGATAAAATCATTCCATACTATGTTATACCTTGACTATGATTGATTTAATATATGATATTAACCTTTGAGTGCTTTACAGATGTTAAACCCATTTGAAAGATACCTGAAGAAACAAAGGCCAGCTACAGCTGTAAGATTCTTGGGAGTTTTATGATTGGATAAGATAAAAACAGAGGTGCCCAAAACTATAAAACTGTTAAGAAAAACTACTGTACCAGGGGTGGGTTGCCCCCCCCCCTTTGTGCTCTTGCTCAGAGGGTGATCCTAGAGGTCCTCAAATTCACCAAGGCTATTGCCACTAATGTCAGTTGTACACTAGAAAGGTCAGTAAGGCCATGTTGCTGAAGACATTACATGACGTCAGTGTGGAGGAAGAAGAGGTGGAGCTGATAGTAAGCCAAAAACTCCATGCCACTGGATGGATGGCTTTCACAGTGCCAGAAGGGGCTATGCAGATGATTGGGGAAGAAAGGATCCCCTATGATTCTACTCAACAATGGATGAAGTGTGCTGCACACTATGGACATGACAAGCAATGCTTTCTAGTTCAATAATGGCTCAACTAACATACATACAACTAACAAATTTCTAATCAGATAAGGCCCACTCTTAGCAGTGGGGCACACATCTAGTACTGTAGACCAGGCCAACACCTGTGTCAGGGAATGCTGCAGGCCCCAGTGGGGAAAAAGTTGCAAGTATACTGTTTAATGAAGATGGTACACCTACTGGGATATTTTCCAGACATTTGTATTTCCATTCATGTTTGTTTAGATGTGCCTATGTCCTTCCATTTGTCTTCACAGTAGGGGAAACACCACTGAGATAGATCGGTGGCTATGTCCTGAAGATGAATGATGGGGAGCCCCAAGAGATCACTATCTCATCATAATACATGATAATTTAACAAGTGATTTACAGGTAACATATGTCCAAAAAGGTTACAGGAATGTGGGAGTTTTGGAAAACAAAGACTACAATATTGGGTAATGGGGGTGTTGGTTGTCCCTGTTTTACCTCCCCTATTCTTATCTTGGGACCTTTCAGGGTCCAAAGTTCCTAGCAACCATTCAAAGTGTTTCATTACCTTCTCATTGTAAGAGCTTTCAGTAACACTCTTTCACATTACATAATACACCTATTTACTTGGTTGCCAATGAATATATTTATCTTTTGTCTCAACCTTATTTATGTTCCAAGGTATCAGTATATTTGGAAAGAATAATCCAAATTTCCTGATTCCTAGGTGTCTTGGTGACTTTTCTATTGCTGTGATTTCTGAAAAAAAGCAACTTAAGGAAAAAAGAGCTTAGACCACAGATTGAGAGTAGATCTCATCATGGTGGGGAAATCAAGGCAGTGGGATTTTTGAAGCAGCTGGTCACATTACATCTACAGTTAGGAAGGAGAAAAAAAGAATACTTATGTCAGCTCTCTTTTTCATTTTTATATTGTCCAAGATCCTAACCCAGAGAATGGTGCCACCCAGTATTAGGATGATGCCTCCAACCCCAATTAATTTTATCAAGAGAGTCTCCCCTAGGCTTGTTGAAAGGCTAATAAAATTTAGATAATTTGTCATGGGTATGTGTGAAGGCTTGTCCCAGATGGGATGCTAGATCATTGTGATGCTAGATCATGTCAAGTTGACAATTAACAGTAACCAGCATACTAGTCCAGTACTTCTTCCACTGAAACATATTTTTTTTTTAATTATGGGTTCATACGTGATGGTGTCTGAAAGGGTTTCTTTGCCTTTTAATAGCTCTCTATTAGGCAATTTAAGACAGATTACTTTTTTCTCTGCATATGGGGCCCATCCCCCTTTCATGGCATATACTTTACTTTGAATAAGATAAAATGACTTTTGATTTGTTGGTCAATTTATCAAAAGTATGTACCTACCCTTTCTTTCATAGTCTTAGTCATCCTTTAGTTAGATGATCAAGAGTTACAATAATAAAAATTTATAGTAGAATGAGGTTTACCTGACTTAAATTTAATACATATCACTATCTTTCCTACCACATTCTAAGTAATACTAGGAAGATCACATTTTTTTGCGTGTCTAGGCTTATGCAAAGAATCAGAGAAATTCAGTTTCTTAGGAACATTCCACTTGCATACTCAGAGACTTTAATCATGAAATTGTTATGATCCCCCCATTTATTTCTGAGTTTGTAGAAGTACAAACAAGGCAAAAACTTTAAGACAGGA
>NW_008355363.1:2220966-2232757 GCF_000622305.1 Nannospalax galili | reverse complement strand
AGAGAGAGAGAGAGAGAGAGAGAGAGAGAGAGGGAGAGAGAGAGAGAGAGCACAAAAGAGGTGTACTAGTCTATTCTGTGCAGAGCAATATTTGGAGAAATTGCATTAACATTTTCCAAAACTCCTGAGATTATATGCCCTTTCCTTTTTATATCCAACATTGTATATGTCCTTAATTGTTTCCATAAAACACTGTTAGAAAGGTGCTTTTACTACTACATAGCAAAATACTATATATTCAGTATTCACTTACAAATTATTAAGCTCAAAGGCAGGAATGACTAGATTTAAATTTCCGAGTTCCTACTGTTGGCTTTGTAAGTTGTGAATGATTCCATCTCACAATGTAGGCATCTCCTAATATTTAAATAGATATAAAGAGAAAGTAGTCACTCATAAACATCAAGGGTAGACTGCAAAAGAAAACCTTTGCAGGTGCTTTCTTAACTGTAGAAACATTTTTAAATGTAAAATATTAAATTCAACATTCTTTGGATCTTTATGATGATTAATCTTGATTGGCAAATTGAGAGGATTTCGAATCACCATGGAAGCAAATCTCTGGACATTTGGGTTGGGCATTTTCTTAGTAAGGTTAATTGAACTGGTAGTGCACACCCTAAATTTCTACAGAATGGTTCAGTAGTCTAAGGTTTCAGACAGAATCACAAAGAAAAAGGGAATTGATCAGTAGTATTCATTGTTCCCCACTTCTTTATTGTGGACACAATTTGACCAATGGCCTACTGCTCCTGCCACCATACTTTCTTCACCATGAAGGAGCCAAAACAAACCCTTCTTCCATTAAGTTGCTTTTCCTCAGGCATTTTGTTGTCACAATATGTAAAGAAACTAATACAACACTGCTTACATCTCCAAGTATATGTGATTTCAGTTTTTTTCTTCCTCTGTTGTTAATTTTAGCCATTCTGTAAGTACAAAGGTCGTTTCTGTCCCATGACTATTAAATAGACCAATAGACCATTTTCTTCTGGAATGTTCTTCATTTTGATCTTTGTATAATTTATTCTTCTTGTTGTATGCCCCAGATTCATGAAAACTAATAATTAAGCATAGACCTGAGTGTTTCACCATCTGAGTCCAAATTTCCTTGATTACTTGCTGAATTTGATAGGACAAGTTAAATTTTTGTGGTCTTTTTTTCAGACAGGGTCTCCCTGTAGTTCCAGATGGCCTGGGACTTACTATGTAGAGCAGACTGTCCTTGAGTTCACATAATTCTGCTTGCATCTGCCTCCGAGTGCTGGGATTGAAGGCATGTGCCACCATGCTTCCTCGACTATGAAATTTGGAAGTTAGTATTATCACATGAAAATATTTTGCAGAGTAACTTTTTTCAGTATTTGGAAACAAAAAATCCATATACAAATATTGAACTTGAGCCCTTAGATATACTAAGCAAATGCTCTAGAAAAAAATAATTACTTATTGCCCTTAGTGATGCAATATATATATATATATATATATACACACATATACATATATGTATAGATACAAATTTTAAATGAATTTTTGTAAATTTCATACATTATGTTTTGATCATATTTAGAGCCTTTACACAATATGCACCCCTCTTATAGCCCCTCACCAGATTTCATGTACTCTGACATATACGTTTAAAGCCTATCAAGCCAAGTTTGTGTCACCAAATATCCTTGGGTGTACATTCAACCATGGGATTCTAGTTAACCTATCTAGCATCATATACTTAAATAAAATCAGCTCTCCCTCTCCCAGTAGTTATTCGTTGCCAACTGTTCCTCAGCAAAAGTTGGGGCTTCTTCCCCACTCCCCCACTTCTATGTTGAGATTTTGTCTTATTTGAGCCTGTATGGGTCTTGTGTATATTGTGAACATTGTGTAAGATCACATAAGTAAATCCTCAGCTGACTGGAATAATCTGTTTCCCTGTGGTCATCCACCACCTCTGGCTTTTATACGTTTCCATTCCCTTTTCCACAATGGTCTCTGAACCTTTGGGTGGTAGAGATTTGATATAGTTATCCTATTCAGGGATAAGCACTCTTCTATCTCTTATACTCTACATGTTGGCCACTTGTGGCTTTCTGGGTCAATCATTGTTTCTGAAGATTAGACAAGCTTCAAGACACAGGATTTAGAGAAACTGAGCTGGAACTGATCAGGAGCCCTCCTCCTTGAAAACTACCTCCCACAGTATCAGAGGATACTATGCAAACTGCCAAGAAAGAAAATCAGTGATTCCACCCAGCTGTAAACTCTATGAACCACAATAATGACTAGTCCCTGCAAATAATCTCTACTAGTGTAGTAGTGGCAGATTTATTGTTGGGGTGATCAACAGGTGTCTAATAGTACTTAAGGTCTGCTAAATAGAAGGGAACTCATGTGTGGTACTGTAAACATGGCCCAAAATACTTGACTGCAGAGCTCATAGATCCTAGAAAAAAACAAACAAACACACTTTTGTCACATCCCTAGACCAGAAAGATTTCTTATTGTATTCTAAATATGCATTCTTATATTTACAGACAAGTGTACCTCTCACCACTCATCAAAAAAACTTCTTTTTGCAACAGATGGAGACTATTATAAAATTCCACAACTAGTTAAATGCAAAATGTAAGTGTCTGTGAGGTGTTCAGTTCTGTGCGACACATCTACAAACCAACCTCTATACCTAAGGTTCAGAGAACACAGCAATACAGGGGGAAGAAAGACTATTAATCCATCTCTCAACTCTCACCAGTCAAGCTTTCCCATGCAACAGATGGGAATTAACCCAGAATGTCATACATTATATTTTTAAATATCACTTCCTTGAAATTGAAGCATTTATTCTACAGAAGCCACTTATTCAAGCCCTTAGTACATATTCTCATTTTCAACATAGTACTTACTACTTTATTTTGTGTTCCTGTCAGCTTGCTGATTAATTCTGTCAGCATTTTCTTCATACTAGATTCTATACTTCATATGGTTAATAGCTATAACGTCAGTTCTCCACATTAGCTAGGTGCTCAATAAAGAAGACCACTTCATACCAGAATTGAGATTTCTCTAACTATTGTCCAAGTACAGGTTAAGAATGTAACAATCTTGTGTTTAAGTGTCATTTAGGTGTCTTAGCCATCTGTGATAATATAAATGTATTTTAAGAAACTAAACTTCATTCATGTATGAATCTAGGGAGGAGGTAGGAGATGACACTGCATATATAAAATCAAAGAGCAATCTAAGAGACCCTTTGTTTAGCAACCTGTTATATTATTGCACTTAGGAAATTTTTATTTCAGCTAATATAGTACATATAAGAACATTTAAGTTTTTATTTTTAATTTTTTATTTAATTTATGTCGTGTGCATGAGTGTTTTGTATGCATGTTTGTGTGGAATGCCCATAGATGTCAGAAAACTGTATTGGATACCCTGGAACTGGAGGTACAGATGATCGTCCACTGTCATATGGGTGCTGATGGGTGCTGGGAACCTAACCCAGATCCTCTGCAAGCACAGTCAGTGCTCTTAACTGTTGCACCATGTTTCCAGTCTCAAATATGAATACTTAAAATACCAAACTATTATTGTATGTCTTTGATTCTTTATGCAGGTTTTGATATCTCCACTCCTCTTTGAAGCCTTCAGAATAGTGTCAATGTCTTAATATCTCAAATGTGTCCATTACAGCTAAAAGTTCATATACAATGTATACATCTAGTTATTTATTGTATGTTTTTCTCCCAATTTGGAGACTGTCTGAATGTGTGATACTGCTATTTTCCTTTTTGTTTTTTATTGTACTTTATTTAATTGTATTCTATGTGGATGATTGCTTTGCCTGCATGCATCTAAGAGCAGCGCAAGCATGCAGTGCCTACAGAGGCCAGAAGAGGGCATCTGGTGCTCTGGAACTGGAATTACAGATGGTTGTTAGCTGTCATGTGAGTTCTGAGATACAAATTCAGTTCCTTTGCAAGAACAAGTGTTCTAAACCACTGAGCCATCACTCCAGCCCCACTCCAATCATCGTTCTTATCTTGAAGTGTTAGATATTTCACTCTTTGATGAACTTCAGTTATTTGAGATAATTATTTTTACTCCTTTATATCTCTCTAATGCTTATAAATAATAGTAATTAGGTGTGTAATACATTAAAAGTAGAATGAATACAGAGTGAAGAAAATGAAAAGGTAATTACACAATTTTAAAGTTTCACTATTTTTTATTCTTGTTCTTAGTATCAACAATGTGCCTTACCAAAGAAAATATTAATATTATTAAAAGAAACAATTAAATTTTGAAAAATAAATGTTCAGAAACATATTGCTTTTGGGATAAATTTAAAATACAGGAGTTGGAAAGATGATGCAGAGCTTAAGAGTGATTGCTGCTCTTGTAGCCCCTATGTGGCAGCTTATCACCATCTGTAACTCCAGTTCTAGAGAATCTAATGTCCTCTTCTGGCCTCCACCGGCACCTGCATGTACATTCGTGCTGCACAAATACACAGACACACAGACACACACACACACACACACACACACACACACACACACACACACACATGCAGGCAAAAGCTCATGCATCTAAAAAATAAATTCATGTCCTCTTGGATACTGTGAGATAAAAATCTCTGTACTACCTATGTTCTTTCAAACCACAGGGTTTTGACAACCAGCTTTAAGTTACACTAAAATTATGTAAGAGAAAGAAATATTTGGCCAGAACACTGGTCAAGTCCTTGGAACAAATCTCAAAACTGTTTGACCTCCCTGGGAGTGTCCTTATCATTAAACCAAGAATACAGACTACAAGGTCAGCAAGCCCAAAAGTTATTATGAAAGTCGGAACAGAGGATTGTAAACTATTGAAGGAAATCTTGTCTTTTCTTGTGCTACAAAGACCTGTAAAAAAGATACATTTCTTTAATTTCCACTAGTCATAGTACAATATTCTTAAATTTTTAAATAATTAAAAAATCTTAAACTGTGAATACAATTACATATAAGAACATGAGAGATTTTGGATTCCATAATGTTTATTATTTTGTACTTAAAGAAGGTGAGCCATAAACACAATAACATTTTTAATGATAATGTCACAGACTATACAAGCCAAATGGAGTAATTAAGTTTAAATAGAAATCTACTTTTCAGGCAAGTGGAATAGTCACTGAATTTCTCTTTTTAGTTATAACTATAAATAGATAAATCTAAGATGTGGGCAAATATAATAAATTATGGAAATTTTCCTAAATATTTAGAGCTGTAAGCATCAAAACATATAAAATTAATTTTGTTGTATATTGCAAATTAAAACTAATATTTATGGCCTTGAGTTAAACAGGAAAAATTTTAGATAAATCTGCAAGTGAAACTATAGAGAAAACCCCATATATGGAACAAATGTATGTCCAAAGAGAAAGCCTAAAACAGGAGACATTCCTGTGGCATAGACTAAATATTTGAAGTGATGATGATGATGTTAACTTTTGCAACAGCTTTAATAGTCCATAATATAAATGCAATGAAAGCCTGAAAATTTTAAAAATTAGTATTTGTTTGAAATTGAATATAAGAATAAGTTGAAATATAAGAAAAAAAAACCTTTATTCTTTGAAATCCATAGTATAATTTTATTACCGATGGCCCAGAATTCCTTGATAATGGCAGTTATTTTCTGAATTCACAGAATGATGAATGATGTAAATAAATACTATGTCTTTACTCATTCTTAGTTACTAAAAGTCTTCACAACTTTCATTCTGTAATCAATTGTGACTACATAACTGTTTTGATCAGCATCCATTTTAAAATCAACAACTGAATTCCCGATTTCTCTTTTGCCTCTGTTTTAAAGTGTTTAAGAAATCTCCACATGGAAAAGAGAATCTTATATGTGGTTTGATCCTCTGTTATCTTGGCCTCTGTCTCCCTGTGTCTCCTCTTTCACTAAGATAATGATAGCATTTGGTATTTTTTATGTTTAAAATTAGGCCAGACATAAAACAAAGAGCCAAAATCCAAGTATTTCTTTCATATCTGTCCTCAAAGATAGTTTATTAACATTGCTCATCGTGGCCTTAAACTCCTGGGCTCATACTGTCCTCCAGCCTCATCTTTCCAAGTAGCTGGACCATTGGTATGCTCCACTATATTTGGATGTAAAAATCAAGTATTTCTGAATTACTGAAGAAATGAAATTGCAAAGGAAGTAATAGTTATGCTTAGTGAGAGAGAAGAGAAAAATGAATGATTATGAAACTCTTCTTTCTCATTAATAGAATCATTAATATGTAAAAGGAAACTAGTTCAGAAATGAAGTGGTGTATGTAATGGGAGAAATATTTTTCAAGTGGATTGAAAACAATTTTTACTTAATTACTCATCCATATTATTATCATAAACAATTATTGGGTACTAGTACCTGAAATATGTGCTAACAAAAACAATATCAATATATAGTTTTGCCAACTTTCAGAAAGAGTTTTCCCACTAAAAAAAAAATACGTGTAAAAGACCTGAAGTTAAGTGACAGATGTATGTTCCAGATGATGAGTTAGAAAAATTAATTAAAGAATGTGCATGGATTGGCAAAAGACCACATATTTGCAAATGACTATAAAGGAGTTCACGGTAGCTAACTTGAGTGGCTTGTCTTTGACACACAAAACCTCACAAGTTTGATAAGTACTTCAAATGAAAGATGAAAAAGATTTTTTTAACATGCCTAGAAAACCATCACCCAAATATAAAAGTGAGAGAATAAAGTCTACATAAACAAAATGTTTGCAATTCACTTGTTAGTCTTTTCAAAGTATAATATTTAACAGCAAGTTTTATTGGTGATAAAATTGGAAAGACGCCTGATGATCGATAAAGAGCAACAATTTTTCTAAGGAGAACTTTGCTTTCTGTTTTGTAGTTATATACAGTTCCACCCTTTGGTATATGGTCTTCATGTAATTATTAACATGTTCAAGACATCATAAATTGCTCATATGAATGATTCATCAAAAACTTGTGAGAATAAAAAATACTGTAATTCTCAATTTATACTTGTTTGATCTAGTTTTGCAGTTATATCTTTATGGAGATGTAGTCATAGTGGTTAATAAAGTAAGAAAATAGTATCTTCACTGCTATCTGTAGACACAAATGCATATATTAGCAATATATAATTATAGTCCTTATAGATGATAAAACGACCTTAAGCTGAAGTATCTTCAAATTTAAAAATGAAAATACATTTTTCTAATAGTATTCCTATGCCAATAAATTTTCTTTCTTAACTATCCCCTTCATCTCCTTTCCTATATCAGTTCTTTTCTCTCTTTCCTGTTCGGCATTTGCTCTAGCAAGTTGATAGCTAGGCAAAACCATTTTTGGAGAAAAAAACATTAAAACATAAGTAAATGTTTGAATTTCATGAAACAATATGCTAACGAGTTATAAACATATAACTTGGCATGCAGATAGTAATTTTTATCTTCTAACAAATTTCTATCAGGGCACACTACTTTCTTTGAAAATAATTGTGTAGTGAAATATGCACATTCTGAAACATTAATGAATGGCTTTTTTCTAAAAATATCTCAAACACTAAATTTGTAGTAAAGTAATGCAAATTGATACAAGCATGACTGTAGAAAAGTAATTTTATTATATTGATTAGTTATAAAAATAAACAATTTCAGCAAGAATTATGACAGGAAAATTGTTTATGCATTTAAAAATATATACATATGGGGTTGGAGAGATGACTCAGTGGTTCAAAGCACTGACTGCTCTTACAGAGAACCCGGGTTCAATTCCCAGCATGCCCACATGGAGGCTATGATCCTTAACTCCAGTTCCAGGCGAACCCAAAGCCCTCTTCTGACCTCCACGGTATTGCATGACATGAGTGCATTCACATACAAGCAGGCAATATGCTCATACACATAAAATAAAAAATACATAAATAAATTTAAAAATATATATACACATATGTGGTATTCTTTAAATTATACAGTAATGTCTTCCTATGCATTTCACAGGAAGATAACGTCACATCAAAATGTCCATCAAGCACTTATGGATCCTCATGTTAATTGTTAATGAGATCAATTCATGTTTGATCAACACTGAGCAGGTGTGTATGGCACAAGAAGGGAACTAATAGGTGCTTTAACACTGTGAGGAAGTACTTTAACAGATTTACCATGAGAAATCGCAAGTACTTTATTCTTCTTACCATTTCAAATATACTGATAGTGAAGTTTATAAAAATGTCATTTCTCTAACATCTATGAAAATGTGTAATGGTAGCTCATGAACTCTGTTTGGCAGGGTAATAGCAGTTTCAATTACTTGCCTTTTAAATGTCGAATGTCAAGTCTGAACAGTGAAACAGTCAAAAATATATATCATAGCTATTTCTTTCTTATCACGGTTAAGAAGTATGCAAATATAGTGCAGCAGTTCTTTTCCTACAACTAATGCTATTTCTTCCTTCTGCATAATAATATTTTTCAGAGTGAAAGTTGCTGAAGTGTGTTCTTTATTGAAATGCAATTTTTCTGGGGTTTGTGTAGAGAAGAATCTGAGATCTGCTGATGAATTTATTCATTGATATGGCATTTCTTTCTTAGCATATGAAAAAGGCAGGAAGCATTGAATCTCTTAATATTGCAGGAGGAGAATTAAGATTAAGGAAATTTTTCAACTTAGAAAATCATTTCCTAATGCAGTACATAGTATTTCCTAGAGTTGACACATCTTATGATCCAAATAAGATGATAATATCTGATTTGTTTCAGGCAGGTCCAAAGTTCTTTCAATTATAGCGATGTGAATGAAGCCAATTTTACTACCAGTGGAAGTGTTTTTTAATGTTTACAGTTCTGTATTAAAATAGAAAATATTTTATTGTAAAATAAAGCCCAGAAATGGAGAAAGATGTGGAAGCATTAGGATTCCTGTGTTTTACAAGTGCATTATTGTCAAATATTTTGGCAATTAACAGCATATAATACACGATGAGCATGCTTTCACATTCCCAAACCCTTGCCCTTGGGAGCCAGATGATCAAGCCATCAAAGTCATCTCCTGTGACATAGAGAATTTGAGGCTATTAATACTCCACCCACTCCCCCGAAAAGAGCATATAATATAGTCTTCCCGTGTGTCTTCAATGGATAGTCTGTCTCCAGGTCAATTACCGTTTATCTAAGGTGTGTGTAAATAAAATTTAATATTCAGTAAACTGGCCAAGAGTGAACTCTTTTTTTTTTTCTTGGCTGTAAAGCATCAAAGAATGTTGATACTGAATCCTCAACTGCCACCACAGTCAAGAGTACTTTCTACTTTGTGTATCTTTTGTGATTGTGGCAATTGGGTTGGGTTTTTAACTTGAAACTTTTCAGATTGTTAATATTCTTGTTATGAGAACTATGCCGAAGGTCATAGGCATATCTTCAGTCCTCCCATTTGGCTACCAATAAAGAGGCTTTTATTTTACTCTCATTCCACAAAGAACTAGTTATTCACTTCTCTGTCTGCTAATTCATCTTCTAGTCTCGCTTTCTCAGGAAGTTTTGTTATAATACTCAGTGTGTGACATTCTTTTTACTAGAACCCTGATTGTAATTGTATCTTTTCAAGTTGAGATTTATGAACAATGATCAGTATAATGTTCAGAGTGAAGAGAATAATTAGGCATGCATTTTTAAAAAGTCATCAATAAAATTTCTATAATTGTGAAGATAAATTAAATATAACATATATTTGGAATCATATAATTTTTTCATGTATGAAAGTCCTTGAACATCTATGGCTTTTCTTACTAAAATATTGATGAGATCTAAAAAGGATACCAGTTAGTTTTCATAATTTCCATAGTTAAACTTTAAAGTGAGAGTTCCTTGGGAATATTTTTGCAGCTGGAGAGATGGCTCAGTGGTTAAGAATACTGGCTGCTCTTGTTGAAGTTCAGGATTTGAGTCCCAGCACACGCGTGGTAGCTTAACAACCATCTGTAACTCCAGTTCCAGAGAATCCAAGACCGTCTTCTGTCCTCCTCAGGCAATACAAGACATGGGTTCACTTACTTACATGCAGGCAATCCACACATACACATAAAATGAAAATAAATACTTGAAATGTTTGTGCATACGTAAATTAACCCTTATACAAAACTCTTAAGTTGTATGAGTTAGAAATCATCCAGCTTCAGAAGTATTTATTTTTTCCAGTTTCTTCTTTGATTTTTCTGACTTTCATGGATATTTTTGCATTGTTTTTCACTTACCCATGTTTAGAGAAATAAGTGAACAAACATCCATATATACACACAAAAATATTTAGATATGCATGTAGTAGGCTAAATCTATTTTCATAAATTTCTGATTTTCCTTATTCTAAGGCTACATTCATGTGAAATAGATGATAACTTGCACAAAATATCAGACGTTTTTTAAATAGTAATTTAGAATCATGAGATTCTTTCCTTTTGGGATTTTTTTTTTTTTTTAATCCTCAAGTAACCGACTATACAGAGAGAATCTCAAAAGCAATCAGTGAAAAGAGTTCATTTACATGTATGCAGTTACACATAGTCCACTGTGCTTAAAAAGAAGAACTACAGGCGCCTTGACTCCCCCGGCATCATTCACACTTCCATCTCCCCTGCTGTTCTCTGCTCCTGGTTTGGGCCCTGCGCCATTCTTAGTCTTGGGTCCCCAGACACCTGGGGAACCGGTGCTGCTTCCTAATCCTTTTCACCCAGGCCAGCTTGGTGCCTTCCATGGGCTCCAGGAGCACTGCTTTGGGACCTGGACCCGCCCTCACCTCTCCCTGCTTCCCTGGACATGCACCACCGGCTAACTCTCCTGGCCTGCACTCCTGCCCTCAGGCCTCTCTTGGGGTAAGTCTATCGTGCAGCCCTCTGTGCCTTGACTCCCCCAGGTGTGTTCACCCTTCCATCTCCCCGCTGTTCTCTACTCCTAGTTTGGGCCCTGCGCCATTCCTAGTCTTGGGTCCCCAGACACCTGGGGAACCAATACTGCTTCCTGATCTTTTTCACCCAGACCAACTTAGTGCCTTCCTTGGGCCCCAGGAGCACTGCTTCTGGATCTGGCCCCGCTCTCACCTCCCTCTTCCTTGGTCCTGCAACACGCACCAGCCTCTTTCTCGGGGTGACAGCCTCTTTCTGGGGCTCCGAGGCTTACCTTTCCTCTCCCTGAAACTTTGCATCCAGTACAACCCAGCTACTCAATCCACTCCCTGGAAAATCTTGGGGATTATTCCCACCCCATCTGCCTTTGCATCCCTGCGAGGTGGCCAGGATCTCAGGTCAGTCCAACACCCAAGTTCCTGAGGCAAAAATCATTCTTAGAAGATTCCAGACCTAAGGAGAAAGTCTGAAAACTTCTGACCCACATTGGAATTGGGCCACTGCGGAACTCCTGAAGACAAAATCAATCCGGCCACGACAATATAAAATCAAAAGAGAGAACCAGAAGCTTAGATGAACCAGCTCTTCATACCCAAAAAGTAAACCACAAAGACACATAAAGTTCAAAAAAAGAAGCAGAACTAAACTTGAAGGCCTGAGTATCACACAAGAGTCAGAAACTACAAAAGAAATTCACATGTCAAAATCATAGAGAAAAAACAATAACATGAAAAATCAAAATAACACATCCCCATCAAATACCAGAAGCCCTCTAGAGGAGTACAGTGAGAACCCCCTAGAGATAATGCAGGACATGGAACTCAAAAGAACAATTATAAACATGATAAAAGAATTC
>NW_008355363.1:2219700-2220411 GCF_000622305.1 Nannospalax galili | reverse complement strand
AGGAAAACCCATTAGGATTACAGCTGACTTTTCAATGCAAACTATGAAAGCGAAAAGAGCTTGGAACAAAGTATTCCCAGTGTTAAATGACCACAGGTGCCAACCCAGATTACTATATCCAGCCAAAATATCTATTATAGTTGAAGGGGAAAGAAAAATCTTCCATGACATAAATAGGCTGAAGGAATTCTTGTCCATAAAACCAGCCCTTCAGAGAGTTCTGGGAGCAAAACAAAGAGCTGAAGAAAGGAATGACTATACCCAAGGGGTTGCAGAAAGAATTCCAAGGAGGGCAAAACAGTGTAAAAGTACAGCTATAGCAAGAATGTAAACAAAAAAAATGACAGGATTCAATACTCATCTTTCATTAATAACTTTAAACATTAACGGACTGAACTCCTCAGTCAAATACATAGACTATATGTATGGATTAAGAAACAAAACCCATCTTTTTGTTGTCTGCAAGAAACTCACCTCTCTTTCAAGGACAGACATTATCTCATTATGTTTAAAGTCCTAGAGAGAATTGGACTGGAGGGAACACACCTCCACATAATTAAAGCCAAATATAACAAACCCACAGCCAACATCATTCTAAATGGAGGAAAACTGGAAGCATTCCCATTGAAATCAGGAACCAGACAAGGCTGCCCACTATCCCCACTTCTCTTTAACATAGTACTTGAAACTCTTGCAAGAGCAATAAGACAA
>NW_008355363.1:2219351-2219459 GCF_000622305.1 Nannospalax galili | reverse complement strand
AAAGTCTATAGCCTTTCTATATACCAATGACAAGCAGTCAGAGAAAGATCAGAGGGAAACCCTCCCATTCACAATAGCCACAAAAAAATAAAACATCTTGGAATAAAT
>NW_008355363.1:2206311-2216325 GCF_000622305.1 Nannospalax galili | reverse complement strand
AATAGGTTAATGCTGTTTTAATGAAATGCTTCTTCTAATTAAAAAATAAAAATAAAAAAATGAAAAAAGCACTACAACTGGGAGCAGGATTATTATTATGGGCTTAAGTAAAGCAAAGTTCACTACCAAGACATCTCTTCAGTGCTATATATCTGAGCTAAAAATGAATGCATTTCATTGTTTTAAATAGTTAATAAGTAAAGAACAGAAATTTCAAGAAAAGCCATCTTCATATGAATTTTAGCTCCTCTGGCTGTGGAAATTTTGAAACATAATCAATGAGCTTGTTTTTGTTTTTATAGCCACTTTAATCAACTTCACTTATTTAGTCTGTATAGACACAAAATTATCCAGTTGCCCACATCTGGCTCAGTATAATCTTTTGAACCACACAAAATTTATTCTGGTGAGGTCTTGGGTAAAAGCCATTCCTAAACACAATATAGCCAAGTTCAGGATCTAAGAAAAAAAATATAGCATATAATTATTTCAGCAGAGTTTTTACAACTTAACCTATAGAATCCACCCCTTCCTTATAACCCAGGACCAAATATGGAATTAAAATCACAAATAAATGTGTTTTCAAATTTTCTAGAAATTCATACACTTTAGAAAAACGAATTCAGTTACACAATAAAATTCTATCCTTATGATGTTTCTTACTTTCTCAGAATTCAGAACAACTTATTTTCTTTTGATGATCATTTTCATTTCCACACGATGTCAAAGATCCTGAAGCTACTCTTTGCTTTTTAATACCTAGATGAAATAATCATGAATTTAAATTTCCTTTCCCACCATTTTGCCAGAAATTTCCCTAGAAGCTTTGGCCTTCTTTGAACTGTTTTTAGTCCTCTCTTCACATACCGAGTCTTATTCCTTCCTTTATTTTCCAAAGATTCCCTACAGATGAGTTATATTCTAAATTGGCTCAAATCAATTCTTGCTATTGAAAACAGTACTTCAGTTGATTTTTTTTTATCATGGTATGAACACATAAAATGAAGTCCAATGTCTTAATACGTTTGTGTGCTCAGTACAGTATTTGAAAATACCAGCACATTGTTGTATACTAGCTGTCCACTGCATAACTGAAAATTTTTAAATTTTTATTTATTTGAGAATTTCACAAAATGTATTTTGATCATAGTCTGACACCCTCCCCCCTCTCCACCAGTACCTGAGATGACCACTGAAGCTTAGATCTCATATTTCTAAAGCATACTATGCAAGTTGCTAAGGGAGAAAATCAATCAATGGTCCAACCCAGGCCTAAAACTTAAAAGCCATAACAACAGGCACAGCAAAGAACCTCTATTGGCAAAGTAATTCTATAACAAAAAATAATTCACCACTGTCCCTTCCATCTGAGAGTCACTGGTATTCAGTATTTTATGTTTCTAAGAACCTAGAGTGATAATTGCCAATGAGTATAAACACATATATTTATAGAGCAGTTCATTTCTATGTCGATTTAGCTGAACAACAGAATTAAGGTACTTTCCAGGGCTGATGACTTCCACTGCCATGGTCTTTTTAGTAGGTTTATAGAATCAGGAATGGATTCCTTCTTGTGTATTGGGCCTTGAATTCAATAAAATAGCAATTGGTTATCCCCTTAACAGTCATGCCACTATGCACAAGTGGACATATATTCAATCATGCATGATAAAAGCAAATTTTTTTGCATAGAGTAAATAGCTAGGAAGACAATCAGTGTGCTTTCTTCCACAGAATCTTGCACAGCATCTTCTGGCACTATGAAAGCTAACTGACAGTTGAACACATTGAGAATGGGATTGCATTATAAGTTCATAATCAGCATGTTCACTATTGATATATAGTAAAGTTACTGATTACTTTGTATCTTGTTACTTTGGTTAAAGTGTGCATCTTATCTGAGAATTTTCTGATGGAATAAGACTGTTTTAAGTATAAAATCAGATCATTCATAAAGAAGGACAATCAGTGTTTTTCCTATCCTGTGTATATACCACTGAATTATTTCTCTTGCCTTATTGCCAATAGACAAGTCTTTAACCATGATGTTGCATAAGAGTGGAGTGAGTGGACAACTTTTTCTCTTTCTTAATTTTAGAGAAAATTATTTCTAATTTTCAGCATGTGGTATAATGTTGAATCTCTTTTTGTAATATTCAAAAATTTATTATGGCCTTTCTAGTCTTAGATTCCTTGTGGATTTTTTTTTTCATGAAGAGATTTTGAAATTTATCAAGGGCCTTTATTGCAAGTATTGAAATGATCGTGTGATTTTTACCCTTAATTTCATTTGTTTTGCATTGTATTTATTGATTTATGTTAAAACTTGCACTTTCAAGTAACCCACAACTAATTATTATTGAGATATGTTGATTTATTCAGTGCTGTCACTAAATTGTTTTAATGTGTAGACTTTCTAAGAAAATCATGCTACTCTAACAGAGCACCATAGAATGAATAGTTGCAACAATGAATTTTTGTCTCACTGTTCTGGTGTCTGGGAAATATAAGATCAAGACAAGACACCCTACATCTCTGTTATCTAGTGAGTGCATTTTTCCTTGTGTGCATATGATCTTCTAGCATCTTTCCATGATGGTCAGCAGAGGGACAGAATGCAAATTCTCTCTTGATTTTCATAAGAACTCCATTTCCATGGCCTAATTACCTCCCTAAGGCCCCAATTCTCTTATCATCATAGTGGGATTTAGAATTTCAGCTTGTGAATTTGTTAAGGACAAATATTAAATCTTTTAGGAAAAGCTATATTAAAAACTTTCTTCTCCATATACATGAAAACTGAATTGTCCATTCCAATCTGTTTGTGGCTTATTCAGGTGCTTTACTAATAGGACTCTTGGTGCATTTATAATGGAAATCCATGATATGGAAATTAAATATTCATCCAAATTTACAGTTTGACATTGTTCCCCAAATATCTCTGTGGTGTTTTGCTCTTTTAAGAATTTTGCTATTTTAAATAATCTGACTTCAATGTGATTTCATAATGCTTTTCCTTCAGGAAAAATAATTGCACATAGCAAAGCTCTCAAAATATTTTTCTCTGTTTTCAAATGTGATTTAAAACTAGTATTTTGTATAATGCATAAATTTTATCAATTTGTAAAATAGAGAAGCTTATTGTATGCAACTTTGGTGATCATTATTTTGTCAAAGATCTTAGTTTAAATCAATAGTACAATTGAACTATAAGATATAAACTGAAGAAGAGCATTTTTATACATTCATTCATTGTTATGTTTAGAAATGAGGTGTTCCCTGAAATCTCACTTACTCAAAGCTTGCCAATTAATACAGAAAATTTACAAGTGAGGCCTTGAGAGGTAATTGAATCATGGTGACTCTAACTTCATCAATGAATGAATAATTGGATTAATTGCTATTTCTCACCATTTCCTTCTTACCCTCATCCTCCCTTTGTCATAGTCCTTGCTGCCATATATTGAGAAGCTTGGCTCTGCTACTCTTCCTGCTCAATGTTTAGCCAGAAACCTCTGAGACTATGGGTGACAACGAACCTCACCACATTTTTTTATCAGATACTTTGTCACAGTATTAACAAGATGCAATAGACATATAGAATAAAGTCTCAAAAGACAAATGTCTTTAGTACTTGAAATTATTAACAAATCAAATTTTATCAGAATTTATGGAGGTATTTATTAAATACTAAAAGACAGTTGCTACATTGAAACTCTTAACTATCTTGTCTTATAATGTGAGACTAAGTGCATGATTATGCTAATAAGTTTAATGTTTTCATTTTGACAAACTTCACATGATATATAATAACCTATTTGAGATAGATTTTGCTTATCTCACTTCAAAAATAAAGACCTTACCTTTCTCTTTTAGCAGCACGCATGGAACCTATGAAAGCTAGCTAGCTGAGCTGAAATTCACTTGAGGTCCCTATCTTGTTTGTTCTATGGCTCACATATGTAGTGTGTTCAGCAATAGGATGTTACTTTCAGTCTCTGACTCATAACCAAGAACAACGGCTACAGCCAGTAGTATTTGAGAGTCTGAAGGATTACACTAGTCAATAATTGCAAAAGAAGGAATGTTTTCCTCATATTGGACTTTTAATTTGCTAGACTGTGATGTCTATTAAGGGCATTTTTCTCCTGTAATAGGGTAACTCCATTTAAACTCTTTTTATACTTTATAAGTATATATTCTAAGAAGCTTCTGTAGTGGTAGGTTTCCAAATGACTTTTTTCCTGTAGTGTTAGTTATCTCTCATCATACTCTGTCCTTTGCCCTGGACTCCCATTCACCATCCCATTTAACAATTCCTATCCCATTATTTGTCTTTCCTCCTTTGTATCATTGCATTCTATCTTCCCTCCCACAACCCCCTCCCCCATGGCTCCTTTTAGGTTCCTGACTTCTATGGATTTTCAAATTGAAACACACCTATCTAAAGAGTCAAAGAGAGTACCCATCATTCATTTATGTGAAAGAACATTATCGGGCTATGAACACTGTGAGCTACAATAAGGACTGCCCTGGTAAAATACACCTACATGTGAAATAATGACAAATATTCTAAGAGTAACCAGCAATCTTATGATTGGAATTAAGACCCACTTCACAAGATAGAGCCCATACCTGATACTGTTATCAGGGTCAAGAACCTCTGACTAGACAGGGGTATTATACTACTACTATTCTGCAAAATAGACAATATTAAACTGACTCCTAATGAATTATTGTTATGTTCACAGACTAGTCACCTCTTACCAGAGAAACTTCTGGCAGCATATGACAATGAACAGAGATCTACATGAAGTCTGGAAGTGGGCAGTAGTAGGGAGGGTATAGAGATGGAAGTGGGGTTATAAATATGATCAAAATAAATCGTATGCAAATTTCAAAGAATCAATAAAATAATTTTAAAGTAAATAAATACTTTAATTCAGTTAATATGATTTTTTCCATTTGCATCCAAATTCCTGACAATAATTTGTTGTCCTTTATGGATGAATAAAGTCCATTGTTTATACATAACATGATTTCTTTTTTACTTCTAATTCTGGTAACTTATGTTATAAACAGTGTATCAATAAGCATTGATATACAAGTATGTCTGTGATACATTGACTTAGAGACATTTGGACAAATACTCAGGGATGAATATGGCTGGATCAACTCCCAAAATATCACATGCTATTGCCACAGTCCTTGATTACCTCCCAGAACTTGAAGGTAAGACCCTATTGCTGAGACAGGCCATACTTTGGTCAAAGGATTTGGAGCAGTTAAGCTGGCACTGACCTGGAAGCCTCCTCCCTGAAGACTAGCTCTCATAGTATCAGAAGACACTATGCAAGCTGCCAAGGGAGGAAAAAAAAAACAATCAATGGTCCTATCCAAATGTCAAACTTATAAACAACTAAGTGACCTGCCCAGCAAATTATCTCTACTGGTGCAGTAGGAACATATTTATCTTGGGGTTAATCAACAGCTAGTTGGTCTAGTTGGGCTTAAGACCCTGTCAACAAGAGGAAATCCATGTCTGGCACTGTAAATATAGCAAAGTACACATGTTCTCTAGAAGTCATAGACCCTAAAGAAGAACCTAATACTGTCACTTTCCTAGACAAATGTAATTTCTTTTTAAACATACTTATTATTTATTATGCTTATTTTTATGTATATGAGTATGTTGCCTGAATGTAAGTGCACCCATGTCATACAATGCCCACAGAGATCAGAGAGGGCATCGGATTCCCTAGAACTGGAGTTACAGTTGTTAGCTGCTATGTAGGTGCTGGGAATTGAACTGGGTCCTCTGCAAGAGCATTCATTGCTGTTAAACCACTAAGCCATCTCTCCAGCCTGGTAATTTCTTATTACACTCCAAATAGATATCCTTATATTCACAGGCAAATGTAACTCTTACCACTCATCAAAGAAGTCATTTCTTTTTAAAAATATTTTTATTTACTATTGTTTTGTAATTTGTTGTGTATGAATGTATTGCCTGCATGTATGTAAGTCCACCCATGTTATGCAGTGTGAAAAGAGGTCAGAAGGCATTGGAGTCCTGGAACTGAAGTTAACGTTAATTGTTAGCCACTATGTGGGTGCTGAGAATCGAGCCCTGGTTCTTTGCATGAGCAGCCAGTGTTCTTAACTACTGAGCAATCTCTCCAGCCACCAAAGAAGTCATTTCTTTCAAAATTGGAGGCAATTACAGTGTTCTACAACTGATCAAATGAAGATAATTAGTGTTTATGAGATGCCTAGTCTTAAGTGACACATCTACGATGCAACTCCTACAACAAAGGTTTAAGGGACATCTTGAATAAGGGGACTGAAAGATTTTAAGAGCCAGAAGGACAAGATAACTGTTGCTATTTAATGAAATATGGGCATGATAGGGAAACTACACCCATGAAATCTCCACAGTATGGAAGTTCTAGTTCTGTTTTAAAATTTTTTTGATTAACTTATTCTTATTTAATGTGTATGGGTGTTTTGCCAGCATGTGGGTAAGAGTACCACATGCATACAACACTTTCAGAGGCAGAAGAGGGTATTAGATGCTCTGGAACTGGAGTTATAGCTGATTGTTACCCTCCATGTGGATTCTGGGAACTGAACCGGGACCTTTGGCAAGAGCATTCTTCTGAGCCATTGCTCCAGCCTCCTGATCTGTTTTTTTTATGGCTGGACTAGTTTCAGGAAAAAGAAAAGCCTAAATATGTGTTTTCTAGCATATACGGTGCCTAGATTTTATGTAGATACCTATAACCATGTATGTATATATGACATGAAAATAGAAACAAAACTTTCTAGGAGGAAAAGGGAGAATAAGGAGGGGGAAGTGCTCCTAAGGCAAAGATAGGGAATCAAGGGAAAATATACATGATATATACTTATATGGAAGTGTTCTTATTGTAACACAATACCATGTTCATTGAAACTACATAAAAAAATCCTCTTTCCACTTTGCCAATTTATTTTTTATTCTGTCCACCTAAAACTTAAATGACAATTAATGTACTTTCTGTCCCATAAATCTCCTTACTGTAAACATAGATATTAAAAGAATAATTTGATATATGTTCTGACATGACTGGCTTATTTAAGTTATCGTTATTTTATTCAAGACTCATTGATGCTATAGAAAATATTAGATTTCAATTTTTTACCACACTTAAAAGAATAACAGACACTCCTGCTTTCTTCAAAAACTTGTGTATTTTATATTCTATTTTGTTTTTATATTCTATTTTGGGACAATATTTATAGTAAAAATGTCAAAGTTCATTCTTTTGCATATTGTTATCTAGATATACCTATATTATAATAAATATACCTGAAATAAAATAAATGTTGAATAATCTTGACACCCTCAGCAAAATTTGGTTGATCATACATATGGGCATTTTTCTACATATTCCATTTTATTCTTTTATTGTGTGTACCTTCTGTCAGTACCATAATTTCATGACCCTCATTGCATTCTGATAATTTTTCAAAAGTCCTCCTACTTTTATTTTCTAAGTTTGTTTTGGAATGGTCTTCACGTAATGCCATTTCATTATTACTTTTAAGATCATCACTCCAATTTCTACAAAGATTCTACCTGGTAATCAAATTTTATTGACTCTGTGGAACAGTTTGGCAAGAAGTGAAATCTTAGTAATGTTGAATCTTCTGATCCAGGCAGGCTATTTTTCCTTTTGTTTAGCTCTTTCTTGATTTACGGCAGTAATTTCTCATAGTTTTCAGCATATAAAATTTGGACTTTTCCTAAATTATCCTCAGATATTTTAATATTTTCGGTGATAATGTGTATTGAATTGTTGCCATAGTTTCACTTTCAGAATGTTATTGAAATGATGTAGAAGTATAACTGATTTCGTGTACTGGTCGTATATCCTACAGCCTAGTTCATGATATATTTAGTGACTTCTTTTGGATTTTCTTATCATCTTTTAAGAGAAACATTTCTCCCATTACAATTTAATTCCTTTATTTTATTTTCTTATATAACTTCCATGACTATGGCCTCTAGATAAATTTAATAAGACTGAAAGATGTGTCTGTATCTGTAGTGATACTGATATTAGGGGAGAAATATTTACTAAATATGATGCTAGCTGTGGGCTTTCCCTTTGCTAACTTGTTTATATCATGAAAAGGCATTGAATGATTTTCCTTTGTTTTCTTCATTTAAATAGTCCTCTGATTGTTGTTTTTTTTCATTTCATTGGTGTGGCCTATTTTGTTAATTGATTTTCAGATGTGGAATCAGCATTTCATTTCTTCATAAATTATATTTCTCCATAGTGTACACATAATCTGATTATTTTTTGCTAGATTCAATTTGACCTCAGTTTGATGTGGATTTTTGTATCCACGTTCATAAAAGTGACTGATGTCTCACAACTGGTCAGCATGCAGAGAATAAGAGACCGTGGAGCACTCAACCCTAAATAGCACACCTATATGATGCCCTCTCCACCCAAAGATCTGTGGAACGGGGAGGAAAGATTGTAATAACCTGAGTGGGTGGATAAATAGAAGAAAAATGTATTTTCGGGACACAAATGACAGTTACGAATATAAACCCACAGTATTTGTGACAGTATGGGCAAGACCTGCCCAAGCCCAAGCCAGGCAAATCCCAGCTGTATGAGGGAGGGGTACAAGAAGCCCCAGACAATTGATGGCTGCTGGGAGGGGTAGAATCAGTTTTGTTTACGATTGTGGTATTAGGTAGGTTGATCAGGCTCCAGCATATGAACCCAAATGCAAGCACTTTTGGGGAACAGAAAGCTAGACTCAACAGGCCTTAAATAATTTAAAAAAAGAAGACAATGAGTGAGGTGGATAGGAAGGTGGGGTGAAGACACGGAAGGGACTCCAAATGTGATCAAAGCACATTGAAGGACATTATCAAATAGTTTTTGTGATTTTTCATATTTATTTGATGGTACTTAGGTTCCTCTCTCCTATCTCTAACCCCATAAATTTTATATCTACACATATATACATATATATATATACATGCGTGTATATATATATATATATGTGCATGTATATATGGCCTATTTTTTAAGAGTTTAATGTAAAGTTTTCTTGTGATGACTCTTTGATTTTTGCTTTCAAATCAACATAAAATTTCTCTCTAAAGAGTTCAGCAACATTCTCATTCTTCTAATTTTGTTAATGTTGCAAGCACTATGCAGAGCCGATGAGACACAAACTCTTGTATAAGAAGTCATTTTTCATCTTAGCACCTGGCTCCATATTTTTCTATCCAAAAGCTAAAGCACAAAGAGGAAAAAAAATAGCCTGTTATAATCCTTGTTAGTTTTCCATTACAGTTCAGTTTCTTTGTTTCTAATATATGGCTGCACATTTTTCTAATTGGCTATAGTTATGTGGCTGGGCCATGACAGGCAGAACTGTACATGTGTACTTAGGCACAGACCAGGCTTCAATTCCCTCATTTGTTCTGGGAGGCTCCCTGCCACATCACTCCCTTTCATGTGCAGATATTCTCTAGGATCAAAGAGCATTATTTTGACTTAAGAGTTTTTATTTCCATTACATTAACACATGCGTGGCAATTTTTCTTTCAACGAAATCCTCTATGAGACTCAAGGAAGACCTTATGATCAAGGTCACATGGCAGAATCAGCCAGGCTTTTAAAATGAAAAGGTAATACCTACAAGAAGTTGAAAGCCAACCTCTATATATGTCTCCTTAATTTTAATCTTTCCAAGTTTGGACTGGGACATGGGCAACTTTTCTTATATGGTCTGTGATCTCTTCTATAACCATCCATTCTTCATCTATCTTTAACCAATAGCTGTTTTGATTAAATTTCCCACAAATTTCTTCCTCAGAATAAAACACATAATCCAAGGCTAAGTGGTTTTGGTAAATAGCATTGGGCATTGTGATTTTTTTTTTTTTTTTTGGAGACTATGCTAAGGGCCTTTGTACTTTCATTAGTTTTGATATCA